>NC_081418.1:46516833-46748266 GCF_949786415.1 Peromyscus eremicus
GCAGACTGCATAGCCACACACGCCCCAGAAACATCCACACTCCAGCTTAGGGTACTGGTTCTTCCCAGCTGCTGCCCAGAGTTCTACTGGAATCACAGAGCAGGTAGGGCCTGTCTTAGGAAAGCAAACTGTAGTTCCAATGTGCATGACCTACTTCGCAGGGTCATGACCTGTTTTGCACTGAAAAGATAATGAGCAACAGGTTCCAGCTGCCCTGGAGAGCCCAGGTGGCCATGCTAAGTTCTTTGGAAAGTCCTCAGGAGAAGCAGGAAGGAGAGAAAGGCAGATTGGTAAAGGCTGGTTCACACTTATCCACAACAGGAAGCGGGAGAGAAAGCAAAGGCAGGAACCTCCATCAGAAAATGTCCTTCCCAGAGGTCAACACAGCTGCAGTGGGTGGACTTCTACCACACCCAAATTTATCAGTGCCTCAACAGGCATCCCATTTCAATGAGACTCCCTTCTCTCATAGATTTTCAGCCTAGAAAACATGAACAACGAGACTTGTTCTCGAATCAGATCTTGGGCCTTCAACAAAGAGTTGTAGACAATGAGTTAGAGCGATGTTTTCTCTCCCTCCAACTCTCTCTCAAACACCCAAATACATATTCTTAAAGCTACCCTATACTCTGGCAAGTTGAGGCACACTGAGGTCACTGTCCCAGAAAGTAAACCAAACACAAACTCAGGCAGAAAGCTCCAGCCCAAGAAGTGTTTTCATTTGCCACCAAACCCCAGCATAGGTAAGTGACACCTCCCAGAAACATGTGCCACACACAGAGAGGGTACTCTCAAGGCTGGCTCCTAACCTTTGAGCTGACTGGCCGAGTCAGGTACCCAGAAGCTGCCAACTGCCCTGCCCATGCACATCAGCTGTTCCTGACAGCACAGATGCAGAACTAAGAAGTATGACTCCCTGGACTGCTGACAGAAACAACCACAATTTGTCCAGTCCCTCATAGGACACACGTCAGTGATCTTCAGGTGTTTTGTGAAAGAAATGGCTACACCATAAGTAGTGGCCGCTCCTCAGAGTGTCCAGGGACCTCAGACTGTGGACACAGCCCCAGACAGCAGGAAGGATATGCATACACTGGAACAGGACGCTCAGGAAGTTGTGCAGAGAGACGATGAACGTGTCAGCCCACTGCCGAGAAAAGTAGGTAGCAAAGGTGGGGTTGGTGTCTGGAGACGGCAAGAAGGGCAGAAGGAACCAGTCCTTCCATTCAGCCTGGTTCTGGAGTTCCGTGGCCTGCTTGGCAAAGAATTCCTGTGCCTTGTCATTTCTGTTTGTCTGCCAAGATACAAAGAAGGTTGCAAGGGAGGGGAAAGAGACAAGTCCACAGGTCAGGTTCCTCTCTGCTGCCGAGCGGACAGCCTTTGAATAGCCCCTGTCAAGCCAGAAACAAAACTGTATCTACAACCTCCACAGTAAGAAGGAAATCATCACCCTGTTCTCATTCCAAAGCTGGTTCATTCAGAAGTTCTGGGGCTAAGGTAATAGCTCACCCGGTTGGTAGAGCATTTGTCTCCAATGCACAGAGCTCTGGTTTCAATTCCTAGCACCGAATAAAACCAGGCATGGTGGCATACTTGTACACCTAGCACTTGAAATACCGAGGTAGAAAGATCAGAAATTCAAGGCCATCCTCAATTACATCTCAAGTTTGAGGCCACCCTGGGATCCATGAGACCCAATTTCAAAAACAAAAATAAACTGAGGTTCTAATGACAAAGGCCACCCTGAAAACTAATCCCTGGCTGAAGTTCAAGTAATCTAAATTAGTCCCCCAAATCAGCTACATTTTGTTCTGTTTTGTTGGGACAGGGTTTCTCTCTGCAGCCCTGATTGTCCTGGAATTCACGCTATAGGCCAGGCTGGCCTCGAACTCTGAGATCCACCTGAGTGCTGGGACTAAATGCTTGTGCCACCACTATCTGGCGACAGCCACGTTTTTTATTTCTCCAAGTTTATATTCTTTAAAATGCTACACAAATTGACACGCTTAAAACCAACAGGACACAGAACTGGGGAAACCAAATCCGATGATCGACAGAGAGTGAGACGTGGGAGACAGGGAAACAGTCAAAAACAAGAAGAACCTGGATCGTGTAGACAAGATAAAAGCGGAACAGGCTGGTTTTCAGTTTGTTGATGGTGGGTCGATAGATGTCCTCCAAACGGCTGAAGAGCCTGCGCTCCAGGTAGCTCCAATAATCCCGAAGGGCAGCCAAGTCATACACCTGCATCAGCTGCTGCAACTGGTCCACAATCTTGTCCACCTGGTGAGAGACAGCGTCACTGGAGGTGGCCAAAGAGAGGAAATGCCCACCTCACTACACACAATACAAATTGCGTACTCCTCCTGTAGCTCCCAGACGTAAAAACGTAGACCTCAGTTGGCAACCTATAAAATTTCCAAGATGTGTCAACATAACAGCTTTCCTAATTATTTTCTGAAGCTAGATATATGGCTTGACCCTCTAGCAAGCTCAGACATTCCGGTAAGCAAGAGCTTCGGCTCCAGGTGTTGGGTCTCCATGACCAACTTGGCCATGTCACTTTAACTTCGGTCTTGGTTGCCTCACATTGTAAAAATAAATAAGAGTGAAAACGCATTAGACAGTCTCCAGGGTCCTCCTCCCAGCTCCACAACTTCAGGATTCCACGATCCTGCTGGTCATCAGCGTCCCACCCAGGCCTCGGTGGCTGCTCCCTTCAGCGGAAGACAGTCACACCAGAGTAGACAATCTGAAAACTGTTTTGGATACCGATGTCCACTCAACTCTTTTGTTTTAGAAGTAGATCAGAGGACCTTGCTGTCTGGAGCAGGGAGATGCTTTGCTTTGCCACCAAGTAACCACTAACCTCGCACAACAGGAACCAATACCCTAACTTACTTCCCTTGCTTTAGCTCCCAGCTCACTCCTCCCTCAATCCATCTGCCCAGGACATGCAAACATACAAATCAGAGACGTTCCAAGCACCTCTCAATGGAAAATAGTATCACAGAAGTTTGTATTTTAAAACGTGCAGGGAGGTCTTCCTGAACTGCAGGATAAAAACTGCCAATGATCTCCTGATAATCCCCTAGAGATCTGAACCCAGACAGCGCTCTGGGCTGCAGCCCCCCTTTGCTCCCGCTACTATAGAGAGACAAAATTTGAATATTTCTTCTGCGAGAACTCAACCTTGGCTCTTAAAGCGTCGTAGCCACACCGGCCAACACTGGCCAGCAACCTGCAGAGAGGCTGGCATGGAGTGGAGCCCTGGACCAGGAATCAGGGACCTGAGCCCCGATGCTCCTGACTCACTGAGCAACTTCAGGCAAGTCACAACCATCTCCCGTCCTCAGTTCCTCCTATGCCAAGCGAGGGCCAGACTCGAGATGTCTGCAGTCTCCCACCATGCAGTGACAGCGCCGCCCTCGCCCCGGAGGGCAGTGCCGGAGCAGGAGGCCCGCTCCCCTATCTATCCGCCTCCGCCGCCCCTGCCGGCCCCTCACCCTGAACCCCTTCTCTTTGTCCGCCTTGATCTCCGCATCCAGCTGCCGCAGGGTATGCGTGAACCCACGGAAGAGCAAGTACTCCCGGACCAGCTCGTCCGTGCGTTCCACCGCCTCCGCCATCGCTGCGCGCGCGCCGGCGCGCCGCTAGGGACCCCGGCGGCTAAGGCCGGAGGGGCGGGGCCTGGCGGGACGGGGCGGAGCCGAGCTCGGGCGCCTCGTACGTCACGCCACGGCCGGCCTACCCAACGCGCGCCCCGCCCCCGCCGGCGCCCCGCCCCCGCCGGCGCTCCGCCCTTCCACCGCTGCCCTTCTCGGCCGGGTTCCGGATGAGTCCTGCTCGGCCGAGTTTTCTAGGAGCCCTGGAGTCTCGGTCCAAGGAAAGTAGGACTGGACCTTGCGAACGTTCCAGATAGTCACGGGGCGGGAAGGCATTGATGTTCCCAGCTTACTGGCATGACACTGCAGAATCTCTTGTCCTCTGCCCTCCCCTTACAAATGGAGAAAACCCGAGCCCCAAAAGGTGAAGTGACCAGTGTGAAGTCAACTCCCAGAAGCTCAGCTTGCCTCTCTTTTTTTCTATCCTGTGCTGGGGACCGAACCCAGGACCTCATCACATGCTAGGCAAGCATCCTATGGCTGAGCTGCAGGCCCAGCCTTCTGTTGATTGGTTTGGTTTTTGGTGTGGTCTTGGTTTTCTCACAGTCTCACTAAATTGTCCACACGGGTCCTGAACTTGGCAGTGACAAACCCCCGCACCACCGGGCCTGTCTGTCTGGCCCTGAGTTCCTGAGTAGGAAGAATTAACTATACCAACCAAGATGTACCCCTTAGAGGAAAAAAAGGCAAGTTTCAGAAGTGTGTGGCCTATGGTCCCAGTTTCTCATTTGTCTGCTTCTTTAATTGTATTTTTGTGAACATTTTTTGAACTCGGGAAAATTATAAAACAACTTACGTTTGTTTTCTCTGAAGGACTTTCAGTTCCTTTTTCTTTTTTCCTTTTTCTTTTTGATTATTTGAAGTTCTTACAAGGCATACATATTTTGCCGTATTTCTTCATCTTCGAAATGACAATGATAAGGCCCGCCTTGCAGAGTCATAATGAAGATTTGATAAGACAGTGCCTGAAGAGCCAAGTGGTGGTGGCACACGCCTTTAATCCCAGCATTTGGGAGGCAGAGGCGGACGGATCTCAGAGAGCTCAAGGCCAGCCTGGTCTACAAAGCAAGTTCCAGGATAGCCAGAGCTGCAACACAGAGAAACCATGTCTCTAAGTAAAAAAGTAAATAACTTTTTTTAAAAAAGATAGTACACGAAGGCCTGGTGGTGTGTGCTCTGGAGGCAGAGCCAGGAAGATCTGAGTTTGAGGCCAACCAGGACTACATAGTAAAGACCCTAAAAAAAAAAAAAAAAAAAAAGGCAACAAAAAAGATTGATTGTGCACATGAGTGTGGGTGTCTATGCAGGTGTGGGGACCCAAAGAGAGCACTGGGTGTCTTCTGTGTTCTCCACCTATTCCTTTTGAAACAAGGTTTCCCCTGGAACTGGGGCTCTCATCTTGCTGGCTAGGCTGGAACGCAGCAGACCTCAGCAATCCTGCTGGCTCTGCCCTCCTCCGAGCTGAGGTTACAGTTATTTACAGGGACATCCAGCTTGTTGCTTGGGTGCTGGGAACCAGCCTCTGGTCTTCATGATTGCGGGGGAAGCACTCTCAACTGCTGTGCCTTCTCTCTGGCCTCGAGATTAGTTTTACAATGATGAAAATTGGTTTCTCTGTGCCCTCTCGTAGTGTCCTTGCTCAATCTGGAATACCTTCAGGCACTCACAGGGATAGCCAGCTGTCTTCTCTCCTTCCAGGCTTTGTTCAAATGTCATGTCTTAGGTTTCTGTCTGTTTTCCTGACAAAATGTCATGAGGTGGTCAGCTCTGAAACAACAGAAACTTAGTTCTCATGGTTCTGGTGCCCGGAAAGTTGAACATCAAGGCTCCAGTGTTACCAGAGTTGTTAGGATCAAAGGCAGGTCCCTGCAGCTCTGCCAGGCTAAGTTCAGCCACCAGTCCTCTGTGGTCTGATAATAATAGTAATAATAATAATAATAATAATAATAATAATAATAATAATAATAAAAGGCAGAGAGGTTTATTCAGTGTGGTCATCTTGGGAAGAGGAATTTTTTTTTAATCCAGTGACCCACAAGTCTTTGTTGTCTTAACATGGGGCTTCGGTTTGTGTAGAGGGCAACAGGTATGCATACGTAATCAGTCCTGGTCAAGGGGTGGTTCTGCCCATCACTAGCCATCACTGTCTCAACTCCAGTTTTTCCTGCATGGCAGTCATGTCGGTTGTCAGAAATGAGTGACATCTCTTCCTGGGAGATAAACTCCTGTTTTGGCTAGCACCAAGTTTCAGCCTTGCCCTTCCCCCACCACCAGATTCCCAGGGCACTTCCACTTCTTTGGGAACCATTGCTTCTGTGGTCTGATGGCAGATGACAGAGCACGGAGTGTCGCTCTTTAGAGTGTATACTCCTTCCTGTTCCGGGGCTGTCACACCAGCAGATTCTTAAAGCCCACCTCCAAACAGCATCCCACTGGGGCCTGAGTTTTAATATATAACGTGCAGACTATAATAATTGACACCTTAGAGAGGCCTTCTCTGGCTGCCCTGTGCAAAATAGTATTAACCCTACCTCTAGGATTCTTATCCCCTTGCCTACTTGGATGTTTCTACCTAGTACTTATGACCATCTTTCAAAAGCAGTTTTTTCCTCATTTAATGAATTCTCTGTCTCCCCCTCAATTAAAACATAAGCTGGATAGATGGAAGGAGAGGTCATCTGTCTTGTCTACTGCTGTATGCACAGAGCATTAAATAGCATTTGGCTCATAGCAGATACACAATAAATAGGTATTTAAGGCAATGTCGGTTAGGGCCCAGCCACCTTCAGGCAAGGCCATTCTTGGCAGAAAATCTGAGGAAGTACATATGGTCTTAGGTGGAAACTAATCCACAGAGGTTCAAGAAGCAACATGGGGACCCAGAACATCACCACCCTACCTCACCCCACCAGAAGCAGCTGATAGCACTTTTATATGAGGTCTACCAAATCTGGCTCCAGCCCAGGCCTCTCTCCTGAGCTCCTACCAGATATCCCCAAGACCTTTCCACATGTCTATCCCATAATTGTCTGGAACTGAACATCACTATCTCAGACCAAAATCATGTGGAAACTAAGTTCAAACCTGTGACTGAGGCTTTAGTCTGGCTGTAGAATTGGAGTGCAGAATTCAACTCCTCCTCCTCCAAGTATAATTGGGTCATTCAAAGATTTTACAAAATTGAAGCTAGCTGGGTCCCTCAGGCCCGGTCTGCTGTTGTTTTTGTGGTTTGGGTTTTTTGGTTGTTTATGCTCACCACTAGGAGAAACCGCTATAATCTAGGTCCTATCCTTTACAATATTATTAAGTCATTCAAATTATTGTTTTTTAGTAACAGTCATTTGAGGAAGATAGAAATAGAAGATAGAAATAGTTTGAGACAACATAGAAAGCTAGGGGAAATTATGGAACCAGGGATGGAAGAGAAGACCCTCACTCTGGAGTCTGGTTGAAGCTTCTTGCCAGCTGAGAATCAAGAATTGCAACAAAATTAACATTTTAAAACATCAATAAACCAGGCCTAGTGCCTAAGGTTATATGGCATTTCTCCATTCTCATCTGTAAGCCTGCCATTTTCCAGGAATCTTACAAAAACTCTACGCTCATAAAAAGGTATGTCTTAACCGCCTCATGCATCCACCTTGGCTCCTGGTTTCATTTTACCAGATTATTATTCCATCTAAGGCACCCCTAGAACCACCCTATAGTCTCATGTATTAAAAAGGAAGTAGAAAAAGGTTCCTATCAACCCTTTGTGATGTAGCTTCAGAGCAGCCAAAATGGCATATACAGCTACTTAAGCATGACCCTCCTTTGAGAATCCCACACCTTCTCTCTTGGGTATGCCTTATTTTTTTCTCCCCTGAGTGCCTTTTTTTCTATTAATCCCAAATTTAAACATGTTAAAAATATTTTATGATAAACTCTAGCTCTACTTCAAACTGGATGTTTCTGAAATTCTTTTCTGCGGTGATGTCAGAACCCCAGCCTTACCTGGATTAGGGGGCTGACAAGGGAAGTCCTCAGGCTTCTGCAGGTGGTGCTGGGCTAGGTGGCCTGCGGCACCAGCCATGACAGTTCCACTACGTGTCTAAATGTATGGTCCACTCTCCCAAACTAGTCAGACTGTTTCTCACAAAACTACAGATGAAAAAACCAGTAATAACATGGCCCAATAATAACACTCTGAGGGTTTTCCCAGAGAAAGAAGACATATATCTTTAACATTAAAAACCCATACACATGGGCTAGAAAGATGGCTTAGCAGTTAGGAGTACTGTCTGCTTTTGTAGAGGACCCGAGTTTAGCTTCTAACATCCACATAGAGATTTACAGCCAGCTGTAATTTTGGTTCAGGAGTATCCAATGACCTCTTCTGGCCTCAGTGGGCATCAGGCACACACATGGTGCACATATATATGTGTGGGCAAACATTCATGTACATAAAATAAAAATAAATTGTCTTATTACTATGAATAGACTCCATAACGATGGCAACTCTTATAAGGAAACATTTAATTGGAGCTGGCTTACAGTTCAGAGGTTTAGTCCATTATCATCATGGCAGGAACCATGGTGGCGTGCAGGCAGACATGGTGCTGGAGGGGAAGCAGAGAGTTCTGCATCCAGATCTGCAGGCAGCAGGAAGAGAGAGTGACACTGGGCCTGGCTTGAGCATCTGAGACCTCATAGCCCACCCCCAGTGACACACTTCCTCCGACAAGGCCACACCTACTCCAGCAAAGCCACACCTCCTAATAGTGCCACTCCCTATGAACCTATGGGGCCATTTTCATTCAAACCACATAAATGAATCTTTTTTTAAAAAATGGTATACAAATGTTTATTCATAGTAACCAAAAACGAAATAATCCAGATATCCTTTGACAACATGGTTTTATTTATAGGACATCTTTGAAAAAGTGAAATGTGACATAAAGAAAACTGTACCACTAGTTAATGGTTAAGGAAGATGAGGAGATAAGGGAGTGCCATTATTAAAGAGGCAATAAAGGGATTCATGTGGTGGAATTGGTCTGCATCTTGACTGGTTGTGGATACACCTGTGTCTGATGAAACTCATACACATATAGACACAAAGAGATCTCACTAAAATCATTAACTTAAAAATATCAATATCAGGGCTGGAGAGATGGCTCAGCAGTTAAGAGCCCTGGCTGCTCTTCCAGGGCACCTGAATTCAATTCCCAACAACCACATGGTGGCTCACAACAATCTATAGTGGGATTTGATGTTCTCTTCTGGCATGCAGGTATACATGCAGATAGAGCATTCATATCTAAAACAAAAATATGCATAAATAAATAAAAATTTTAAAAATATATCAGCATGGTCTCTGGTGGCAGACCAGACCCTGGGCATCTGCAGAGCCCTCAGTGGTAACAGGAGCCATGGATACCACTCCAGGACCACAGATCCAGACATGGTCCTCACAGTAGCAGTGACCATGCCGTGCCCAGATGTCTCTGTGGCCCTAGGTGGCAGCACAGGCCACCCAGATCAGCATGGCTCCCGAAGCGGCATGGTCCTCTGATACAAATATGGTTTCAGGTGGTTGACCAAACCCCGGTCATTGGCCCTCAGTGGTAACAAGAGACCATGATGTCACCGGGGCCATACTGATCTGGGTGGCCTCTGTTGCCATCTAAGGCCGTGGTGACATCTGGGCCCAAGCTGCTGCCAAGGGCCATGTCTGGGTTTGTGGACCTGCTGCAGTTGGAGTCTGTGATGATGTCCATGGCCCAAGTTAGCACAAGGGGTCATAGGAACCATGCTGTGCTGAGCTGGCCCCACCTTTCACTGGCCTTGGGATGGCTGGTCCTGCCCCTTTCTGAATACTGCAGTAGAAGAGCTGGTCCTGATTCTCAGGGGAGAGCTCGCCCCTGCACTCGGGAAAGATGGCCCCACCCCTCACCACAGGCATGCACCTCACCTGAGCAGCACACTAGAGCCGACCTTGTGGTCAGGGACTCAGGCGAGCCGACCCTGAGGGACTGAGAGCAGGATAGCTGATCCTGCCTTTCCCCCCTTGCTCCCATGTGTCCCCCTGCCATGTGGTGGCATGAGTGAGAGAGATATACCCTCCCCCCTCACCCATTACCTCCTGTGGCATGTGAGAGAGCTGGCCCAGGGTCACAATAGTGAGAGAGCTAGCCCTGGCTGACCCTCATCAGCTGCTGCGCATGAGTGGGCTCTGTTCCCCATATGGACAACACTCTAGAGCTGACCCTGCTGTCCAGGATACAGGTAAGCTAGCCCTGAGGGCATGAGAGCAACAGGGTTGATCCTGCCCCCCCACCACCACCACTCTGCTATGTGGTAGCATAAGTGAGAGAAAGATGTCCCCCCCTCACCCATTATCTCCTGCAGCAGGTGAGAGCTGTCCACTGGGTCACGAGAGTGAGAGAACTAGCCCTACCCTACACCAGCTACAGCATACAGGAGAGCGGGCCCTGCACCCCACCTGGGTACCACACTAGAGCCGACTCTGTTGCCCAGGGTGCAGGATGAGCCAGTTCTGAAGGGGTGAGAGCAGGAGAGCAGACCCTGTCTCCCGCGCCTCACACTGCACCCCGTATGCCTCCTACAGCAACTGGGAGAGAGGGCCATGCACCTTACCTGGGCAAAACAGTAGAGCTGGCCCTGGTGATTCGAGTGTGGGTGACAAGGATCTGAGGACCTGAGAGGAGGAGAACTGGCCAGCTCCTTGCTGCAGGCTGCCTTGGGTGAGCTAGCTGAGGCATTGCTGGAGAGCTCCCCTGGGTGGTGACGATGAGGGGAAGCTGGCGGGGTGACTAACCCAGGGACCCAGGCCCAGAACCAGGCTATGAGTTGGCCCATCCCAACATCCACCAAATCTATGAACTGTTGGAGCATGTGAAGGGTACGAACCTACAGGGCCATACACTGCAGGATCTCCATGACACAGGACAACAGGATATCCAAAGGAGCCCCAGTGAGAGTGCATTATCAGTGCTGTAGCAGAAACCAGAGGCCTCCAGACAGACCAATGACTCCAGGCCCTGAAAACTTGAAAGTAAAGATGAAAGGACTAGGAGTTAACCGTGTGACTCCATGGGCTGCACTACAGCCTACACAAGTTTGTTTTTTTGTTTTGGTTTAATTTTGGTTTTGTTTTTTCTTTTAAATTTGGTTTTGTTTGCGGGGGGAGGTTGCAAGGGCAGAGGGCAGATTCGAGGGGACAGGGAGATAAGTGAGATTGGAATGCACAATATGAAATCCACAAAGAGTCAATAAATGTTAAGAAAAATAAAATAAATATATCAATATCATGATTGTGTGCTACTGTGCTCAATTTTCGTAAGATGTTATCAGTGAGGAAAACCAAATAAAGAATACATAGGTCTCTTTGTATTATTCCTCAGGGTTGAATATTAAGTTATTTTAAAATAATAAGTTTAATGTTATGTATGCACATGTTTGTGTGTACGTGCATTCAAGCATTCACAAGTACACATGTGTGTCGAGGTCAGAGGTCAATGTGATGTCTTCCTCAGTTGCTTTTCACCTCATTTTTTTTTTGAGATGGAGTCTCTCACTGAACCTGGAGCTCACCAATGGGCTAGACTGTTTAGCCAACAAACCCCACGGGTCCTCCTGTCCCTACCTCCTCAGTGCTGGGATTACAGACATGCAGCATCACACCAGGCTTTTCATGTGGATGCCAGGGATCCAAACTCAGGTCCTCATGTCCAGACAGCAAACATTTTACTAGCCACCTCCCATCACCATTAAAAGTATGACATGAATCCTAGGTGCAATATCATCACTTTGGGTCATATTTTTATGCTCTCTATATGAACACAAAAAAATAGCAATTATTAGCTATACTGTACATAATAGAGGTATTCGATTTATAGGTGTTGCCTGAATTTTTATATTTTCTAATATTGTTCAAATTCCTTACTACAAATATATATTCAGCATAATTTATAAATAGAGTGAATGAAATATTTCATAGTAGCATCTTCATTTCCCATGAGAGCTGTATCTTTTTTCATTCTTGAGACAGATCTCAGTGTGTGGTCCAGGCTGGCCCAGAACTCCATATACAAAACAGGCTGTTCTCAAACTTGCAGTGATGCTCCTGCCTCTGCCTCCCAAGTGCTGGGATTATGGGTGTAAACCGTCATGCCTGACTATAACAGCCGTTTCTTTTTCTTTTTCTTTTTCTTTTTTCAAGACAGGGTTTCTCTGTGTAGCTTTGTGCCTTTTTCCTGGAACTCACTTGGTAGCCCAGGCTGGCCTCGAACTCACAGAGATCCGCCTGGCTCTGCCTCCCGAGTGCTGGGATTAAAGGCGTGCGCCACCACCGCCCGGCTTATAACAGCCGTTTCTTAGCACTAAGTCATGCAAAGCTCTTAACTAACCCCCCAAAGTTTTACACATAAACAGCTGTGGGACTAAAACTTTCCATTTCATTTCTATGTCTGTCTATTTGTTTACAGTGGTGTGGGGGAACTGAGCTGGAGGCTTCATGCATGCCAGGCAAATGCTCTACTGCTTAACTACAGTCTCCAAGCCTCATGCTGGAACCTGCTGGCAGCCTCAGTCTGGCTACTACTAATACAGAAAATAAACCACTTTCTCTCAGATCACAGCCTGTTATCAAAACTTCCAGAGGCGTGGATAGGATCAGAGTCGGAATCCATTACCCTCTTAATTGCCCCCCCTTCCACCCCAAAGGCAGGGAATCACCATTTGCACAGGGCAGCAAGCTGCCAATAAAGCTGTTAGGGTAGCCTAACTGAACCTGTGAGTTTATGAGGTTGTAAAATGCATTACTTTCACTACAGAAACAATGAGAGTCTCCTAAGTTAATAAGTAGTAAGACCTTTGCCAAAGCCAACTCTGAGGGAGCGTGGGGGAATCTACCCTGTCTCCCAGCCTCTGCATCCAGCTGCTACCCTCTGCAATAGCCTGGGCAGAGTCCTCCCCTCCTCCCTTCCCACTCCTTTTCCAGGAATCCCCTCTTTCGCTGTTACCCGCCTGCTCTTCCTGCTTCATCCCACTGTCTGTCAAGAGCCACTGGGCTTCCCCTCGGGAAATTTCTGTCTCCTTGTATCAGGATCTGGGACAGTGGCCCCTATCTACTGGGCTCCACTGTTCGGTGAAGATGACATGTAAACTAGTCCCCCAGCCTCCAAATTCCCAACATCATCAGCCCAGCTTGCCCTATGCCTTCAAGACTTCCTCTGCAGTTTTCTTGTTGCCGGTTTTTTTTTTTAAGGTGTTGGGTGTGGCAGCACGTGGTTGTATCCCCAGCCATCAGGAGACTAAGGAAGGTGGATCTACAGTTTGAGGTTAGCCTGGGCTACAACAGTAAAAACAGATCAAAGAAAGAAAAAGAGCAGGGAGATGAGGAGAAGGAGGAGAGGAAGAGGAAGGGGGATCTCACTTGTAAGCCTCACCTGTGGGTTCCCTTTGGACCCCAGGGCTTACACCAGTGGCTCCCTCTGCACTCAGACTCCAGCCTTGAACTGACATTTACTTCAACAGATCCCTGGCTCTGAGCCCTTCCGACATGAAGTGAGCCACATGCTGCTGGCATCCCAGGGTCTTGAACATGGAAACAGCCTGCCCTGGGCTTTCTCAGCCTTCGTAACCATGTGACCAAGTCCCCTAATAAATCATCGGTTTATCTGTCCATCCATCCGTCCACTCACAAGCCATCACTCTAACTTGATTTGCAGGATAAAAATATATAAGAGTCTTAGGCCTCCACACTGTAAACGGCTAGAAACCAGTTAGAGGAAGACGGCTCGGCTGTTAAGAGCACTTGCTGCTAGGGGGCTGGAGAGATGGCTCAATGGTTAAGAGCACTAGCTGCTCTTCCAGAGTTCATGAGTTCGATTCCCAGCAACCACATGGTAGCTCACAACCATCTATAATGGGGTCTGATGTCCTTTTCTGGCCTGCAGGTGTACACTCAGATATATAAAATAAATCTTAAAAGAAAAAGAAAAGAGCACTTGCTGCTCTTGCAGAGGCCCTGGGTTCAGTTCTTAGCGCCCACAGGTCTGCTCACAATTGTCTAACTCCGGGGAATCTGACACCCTCTCCTGGCATCTGCCAGACATACATGCAGGCAAAACCCTCATACACATAAAAACAAATATTTTTTAAACGTTAATTGTTTTTAAAAGCCAGGGCCAAAAGACACAGAACCAAAGCACCATGTGAGTTAGTCTAACACAGGGATCTTGAAAGCTTTCTGTTAGGACTTGAGGGCAGGACAGGAGCTATGTTACACATAGAAGGAGGGGTCAGGTTCAGAGGACCACAGTGGTACGGACATGGCTTGGGCCCTGGAAGTCCCTACCATTGAGAAGCAAAGCCGTCTGCCTTGATGCTGAGGAGTCGCCTAAAGATCTCATTTTTAATAAAGAAACCAGGCTGCTGTGGGTAGGAATGATCCCACCCCAGAGTTACATTCCTTCAGAGTGCAGAGCCGCCTCCATGGGGGTCAAAGTATAGAAGGAAGTGAGTGAGTGTGTGTGTGTGTGTGTGTGTGTGTGTGTGTGTGTAGGCAGGGGGGTTGATAACTAAATTAAAGGCCGAGGCCAGTCAGATGTCAAAGTTTGCAAGCCTCCTCGTACCTCCCAGAGCAAGGACAAGGCTCCAGAAGACACAGGTTCACAAACGCAGTACCCACTCTGCTCTCAGCAGCCCCCGCAGTACTTAGGGAGGTTTGAGCAAAGCCAGGAGAAAGACCATAGATGCAGGCGTGGGGACCCCCTCAGAGACATCCCTCGGACTCTCAGCAACCCACATCAAAGGCCACCTGAGAGTCATGACCCAAGCAGAACGGTGAAGAAAAATGATACATTTTAGATTTGCCTCCAGGAGGGTAAGAAGCAGCTGCCATTTGGATGTGGTTTATGTAACAAGCTTTTGAGAGAGGGACTTGCTGCTGTACCTAGCCACACCACCTTTTTCCATATCCTTCTGGCAATTCGCTGCAGTGTCTTCCAGTGTGCGAGCTCTACTGGCCCCGCCATATTCCTACTAGCTGGGGAGGGGGCTGGTAACAGGGTCTCCATTGGTCCGACTCCTGTCCCTTACGTACCAGCTGTTTTCTGCCAGGAACAAGAGCTTCACTTCCAAGCTCAGGTTAGCTGCCAACTTCGGGAAATTGTCCTGCCTCAGTTGCCTGGTTGATGGCAGCTGTGCCCCACCATGCCCACTGGTCAGTTTTCGTTTCGTTGTTGAAAATACACAGTCCACCGGAACCCTTTGAAAGATGACACTGTGGCGCGCCAGAGTCAAAGTTAAGGCACCCTGTCGCGTATTTTAGAGAGGGGCTCCTTGACAGTCATCACAGTCGCCACTGTGAAGTAGATCCTGGACTGGAATCCGACTTTCTGGTGCTACCAAAGCTCCGGATGCTTCTGCTCCTTGGAGTGACCTCTGTTTAACCCCTGTTTAACCCCCGTGGAGGGAGGGCGGTGGTGGAGCAGCTCACCTCAGGTCGGGCTGCAGGAGGCGCCCTCCCTCCTACTCACAGGCGGAGCTTCTCCTTCGAGGGGATTCTGCTTGCTTTTATTTTATTTTATTTTTTTTTTAATTTCTTTTTTGCTCCACAAGTGTGTAGTGGCTCTCCTAATATGTCCAACTGGTGTGGTGGCATCGGGACCATTACAGATATCTCAGATACAAGGGAAAAAAGAGGCTCGAGGATAACAGCACATCTGTATTTGAGGCGGAAAGTGAATAGTCCGTCCCCCGACCCCCATGCCCGCACTCCCAAGCTGGAGGAAACCTATTGCTTGTTCCACCGACAACAGAACACATTCTCTCTCTCTTTCTCTGCATTTCAATCTGACCTTTAAGGTTCTCTCCTCTGCAAACTTAGTCCCATCCCTCCCTCTCCTATTCTGTACCTATTCCCTCTCACATCTTCATTTTTCCTTCCTTTTCCTTGACATGGGGAGGCTGCTCCTGGGACCTTGAAGGTGGCTTCTCTATCCCTCGAGAAAACGATAGAGGTGGCATTGCCCGAGTTGAGGCATGTGGGGATGGGCGTTTGCCGCCTCGATGAGGTGAGAAGGTCAGCTCGCTCCTTGCGCATCCTCTGGCAACTTGTTACAGTGTCTCCACCAGTGCCCACGCTCCCATTGGCCCTCCACCGCACCTCCCCATTGGTTGTGGGGGTCGTGACAGGGCTGTGATTGGTCCCCAGCCTGGGGTACCAGGTCAGTTTTCTGCCTGAGGCAAGAGCCTCCCTTCACACTCCGTGACGGGCAGTCGGGAGTGACTGACCCGTCAGGGCTTCGAGAGACTTCTTTCGTGTTCCGCCAGCGGCGGGGGTGCAGCGGGGGTGCAGCGGTGCAGCGGTGCACCGTAGTGGCCTTCCTAAGGGTGAGTCCCCTCCAGCCTCTCGTGTCGCGAGCGTGGCAGTGGGTGCTTGTGAACGCATGAATTGATATAAAGAAGGATAGCCACACCGGTGAATATTTAATCTGTGTTCGTAGGAGCGTGTGTGTGTGTGTGTGTGTGTGTGTGTGTGTGTGTGTGTGACCCGCGACTCCTGGAGCGTGTGTGTGTGAGACTCGAGACTCCTAGAGCATGTATGTGTGTCACCTGTGATTCCTAGAGCGTGTATGTGTGTGTTACCCACGACTCCTAGAGCATGTGTGTGTCATCCTCGACTCCTATAGCATATGTATTTGCAACCTGCGACTCCTAGAAGATGTATGTGTGGGTCACCCGAGACTCCTAAAGCATGTGTCATCTGCAGCTCATAGGGGACGTATTGTGTGGGGGTCATCTGAGACTCCTAGAGGATAAATGGGTGGGTCATCCGAGACTCCTAGAGGATAAATGGGTGGGTCATCCGAGACTCCTAGAGGGTGAATGTGTGGGTCACCCGCAACTCCTAGAGGATGTGTGTGGGGGTCACCCGTGACTCCTAGAGGATGAATGTGTGGGTCACCCGCGACTCCTAGAGGATAAATGGGTGGGTCATCTGAAACTCCTAGAGGATAAATGGGTGGGTCATCTGAAACTCCTAGAGGATAAATGGGTGGGTCATCTGAAACTCCTAGAGGATGAGTGTGTGGGTCACCCGCGACTCCTAGAGGATGTGTGTGGGGGTCACCCGCGACTCCTAGAGGATGAATGTGTGGGTCACCCGCGACTCCTAGAGGATAAATGGGTGGGTCACCCGCGACTCCTAGAGACTTGTGTGAGAGGATGAATGTGTGGGTCACCCGCGACTCCTAGAGACTGGGGGGGGGCGTCATCCGCGACTCCTAGAGGATGTGTGGGGGTCACCCGAGACTCCTAGAGGATATGTGTGGGGGTCACCCGAGACTCCTAGAGGATAAATGTGTGGGTCACCCGAGACTCCTAGAGGATATGTGTGGGGGTCACCCGAGACTCCTAGAGGATATGTGTGGGGTCACCCGAGACTCCTAGAGGATAAATGGGTGGGTCATCTGAGACTCCTAGAGGATGAGTGTGTGGGTCACCCGCGACTCCTAGAGGGTGAATGTGTGGGTCACCTGCGACTCCTAGAGGATGAATGTGTGGGTCACCCGCGACTCCTAGAGGATAAATGGGTGGGTCACCCGCGACTCCTAGAGGATAAATGGGTGGGTCACCCGTGACTTCTAGAGACTGTGTGAGAGGATGAATGTGTGGGTCACCCGCGACTCCTAGAGACTGGGGGGGGGGGTCACCCGCGACTCCTAGAGGATGAATGTGTGGGTCACCTGCGACTCCTAGAGACTATGTGTGGGTCATCCGAGACTCCTAGAGACTGTATGTGTGGGTCACGCGAGACTTCTAGAGACTATGTGTGGGTCATCCGCGACTCCTAGAGGATGAATGTGTGGGTTACCAGAGGCTCCTATGGATTGTGTATCACAGAAACTCCTTCCTATTTGATGGTGATATTGGGTTTTTTTCTTTTACACAATCAAATGGGCATCGGGAATCAAGGAAACCCCAATACATTATCCAGCATATCAGGCCATTCTGCCTTCAGTTTGCTAATAAGAAAGGCTCACACTCAAGTGTTTTCTAGAGATATTTTAAACTTAAAAGAATTGAAAGTTTTTTTTCTGAAACCTGGAAAAAACAAGACCACTTATTTTTATTTAATCCAGGGAATTTTTAAAAATCTAATTCATTTAGTTAGTTTAGTTTAGTTGGCTTATCTATTAGTTTTGCTTGTTTGAGACAGGCATGTATCACCACATCTGGCTTTGGGAAACTTTGTAAAATGTTAGTTCTTGGTTAGTATTAAGTGGAGTTTGTATAGGAAAATATTTGGCTATGAAAAGTGTGTTTTGGACCTTGGCATGGTGGTCTACATCACTAATCCCAGCACTCAGGAGGAGGCTGAGGTAGGAGGAGCCTGTGTTCAAGGCCACATAGGGCTACATAATGAGAGTCTATCAGAAAGAAGGGGTGGGGGAGAGAGAAAAGAGAAGAAAAAAAGTGTGCTTTGATTTATAGATGAGATGTTATAAAAAAAATGGCCACGGCAGTTTGAATTGTCACAAAATGCCCCTTTAGAAGAATATATCAATGAAGCCACCATTTTGCTTTATTCTCCTTGAAAACTGCCTGGCAAGTTGATCCCACTATGGCATAACTCAACAGTAAGTTTTTGAGGGGGAAACTGCTAACACTCAGGCCTTTTTAAAGTGCCTTGTGTACTCTTTGGTGCCGGAATGAATGGGCTTTGAACACAGAAAGTGCTCAGTGAACATTTTTTGTCACTGAGCTTCAGCCCCAGAACTCTTTAAGATGTGGTGGCTCATACCCGACTCCCGTGCTGGAATGTGAATGGCTGGTGTTGCTCGCTCTTCTCCAGATAGATTCCCGACGGTGACCCAGTGAAGTGAGAACGTTTAGACTGCAGTCTAGTTAGGGAACTTTCACCTCCTGCTTACAGGTAGAGAAATTAAGATCAGGGGAGTTTCTCGGCCCATTCTGGTCACAGGGCTGGCTAACAGAGAGCCAGCATTATGACCCAGGCCTTCAACTTGTCCATAAGCTGGCCTGCCTTTCCCCATATAGCACACACACTGGTTCTGTGTTATCTGTGAGTACATCTCCACGTCATCCGCACCTGGATTTTTCTCTCTTTTTCTTTTTCTTTTTTTCCCCCCCATCTCTTCTTTTAGGCAACATCTTGCCTGACATTCATTTTTTAATTGGCTTTTTTAAAGGTTATCATACACAATAATGAGTTCCGTGGCACCTTTGCATTGTTTTTGTTTTGTTTTGGTTGGTTGGTTTTTGTTTGTTGGGTTTGGTTTGGTTTGGAGAGAGAGGCTGTTCATTTGCTTGTTTGAAATGGTCTTGTATCACCGAAGGTAGCCTTGAGTTTACTGAATGGGTAAAGGGGATCTTGAATGTCTGTGCCCTCGCCTCTGTCTCTCAAGTTTCATCCACCTAGTTTTATATTTCTGCGGTGTTTGTGATCAAAGCTAATGTTTTGTGCATGCTAGGCAAGCAGTCTCTGAATCGATCTATATAGCCAAGCAGTCTCCCAATTGATCTACGTAGTCAAGCAGTCTCCCAATCAGTCTGTGTAGCCAAGCAGTCTATCACTCGATCTATGTAGCCAATCCAAGTAGGGGAGTTTTTGAAACCAAGTCTCACTTTGTAGTCCAGACCGGCCTGGACTTCCTGGCTGTCTTTCTGTCCATCTACCAAGTACTGGGATTGCAGCTGTGAGCACTATTCTCAGTCTGCCTGGGATTATCACAAGTATTTCATTAGGCATAGTAACACATACTTTTTGTTTTGTTTTGTTTTTCGAGACAGGGTTTCTCTGTGTAGTTTTGGTGCCTGTCCTGGAACTCATTCTGTAGACCAGGCTGGCCTCGAACTCACAGAGATCCACCTGCCTCTGCCTCCCGAATGCTGGGATTAAAGGCGTGCGCCACCGCCGCCCGGCGGGCCCATACTTCTTAATCCTACTACTTGGGAGGCTGAGACTAGCTACAGTCTTGAGACTCTCCCTCAAGTGCTGAACCACCACCGCCATCACTACTACAGCAACCGAACCAATGTTGTCCTTCAAACTGTTCTCTCCGTAGGTCATCCCTGCATCCTGGAGCATCTTAGATGCATATACCTTCACTCCCCTGGTCATGCCCAGTTTCCTGAGTGAGAGTGGGGTTTTCCTGCCCCGTGTATAATCTCTCTCTGCTTTTCTTAGGCAGCAAATGTATTGGCTCTGATGGGCTCTTTAACACATCTCTAATTGATGGCCTTTCACTGTGAATTCCACTAAGAACCGAATTCACTACAGGGTGGACACTTGAAATGCAAACAAGCCTTCATGGTTAGAGAAAACTAAAATGCTATTTCTTCCCCTCTCCCCGTGTTTTCCTCTTAACCTTCTTTTCCCTTGCCTTATTCAATCATTGCTTCTGTTCCTCCCCATGCCTGGGAGATTTCTGTCATTGTGGACAAGTCAGTAGGGTTCTTTGCTCCCGTCTGGAAGAGGCGATGCATAAAGGGGTGATGGATCGAACCACATCTGCCTGCATGGTGCTGCGTTTTGCTACACAACCGAGAGGATTCTGCCAACACCCGAGAGATGGAGCCTCACCGAGGGTCTCGTCTGCATGTTGGCAAAACAAGATTAAGTTGGAAGTCAGTGTGGCTGACCAGCAACTCCTCGGATGAACTGAGAATTGAAAAGTAGGCCTTGAAGAACAAGCCAGCTCGGGATGGGCGGAGACCAGGTCTGGGAATGGAGGTGGGTAGTGTTATAGGGGACAGAAGTGACAGTAGCCTGCAAAACGGAGGTCAGTGGGCAGAAGAGGGACAATTTCTTCTCTTAAAGAACCAGAGTAGCCGGGAATGGTGGTGCATGCCTGTCATGCCGGAACTCTGGAGGCTGAGACAGGAGGAGCGTTCTGGCTCAGCCTGGGCTACTTAGCAGAATCTCACCTGCGGGGCTGGGGTGGGGTGGTGAGAAGAAGTAAGTGGTCTTTGGAAAATGCTGGATTTTTTTTTTTTTTTTAGAGTATTACAAGCTGATTTGCTATTCCTAGTGTTGGAGTTCCAGGCTATACACTCTCTACTGATCTCACGCCTTACGCTACTGAGAGCAGATTTCTTAACACACCTTAGCCTGCAAGGACCTTTAGAAGAGAAGGTTTTATGTTGTTTTGTTTTGTTGTGGCACTTAGGCACACCAGCCAAGTGCTCTACCATTAAGCTATGCCACCAGCTACGATATTTTAGAGGTTTATTTTATTTTTAGTTATGCGTACATGTGTTTGTGGAGGTGGGGTGTTGGGGGCATGTGCAAGTGTGTGCCAGTGCCCCAGAAGTACAAGCTGCTCCTGGAGCTGGAGTTAGAGGAGGTTGGAAGCTGCCTAGTGAGAATGCTGGGAGTTGAACGTGGGTCCTCTGCAAGAGCAGCAAGCACTCTTAACCACTGAGCCATCTCTCCAGCTCCTAAAACAGTTTGAGTATTTTTTAAAGTCACTTCTTAGTCAGGTGGGCACAGACACGCTCTTGTAATTCCAGCATTCAGGAGGCTGTGGCCATGATAACTTGAGTTCAAAGCTATCTTAGGTTATAAAGTAAGAACCTTTCGTACCCGTACACAGTCACTCACTGATCTTAATTTTACTCTATACTGGGTCCCCCTTTTACAATACGCTCAGTCATCCATTCCTAGCACAAAGCTAATTTGGGTCCTGCCTTCTCTTTCCCTGTCCCAGGGAGATTTCTGTGGTGTTTTTCCTGGGGGAGGCCTGTCCACACAAATCACAGTCGCTAGTGACATGGGTCCAAGTACATTATTGTTCAATCTGCAGGCTCAGAGGGCAAAAGGCACTTACCTTGCAAGCTTTACAACCTGAGCTCTGCCCCTGGGATCGTGTAAAGGTGAAAGGAGAGAACTCACTCCACACGGTTGTCCTCGGACCTTCACACATGTGTGCCCCCACACAAATTCATAGTACTAAATAAAAATAAAATTTAAAAACATCCAGCCTGGCCTGGCACGATGGTGTACGCCTTTTGCAGCACTCCGGTAGCAGAGAGAGGTGGATCTTTGCAAGTTCAAGGCCAGCTTGGTCTACATAGCAAGTTCCCAATCAGCCCCCTAAAAGTTTGGTCAGGAAGATAGGGATCTAGGCCCCTGTCAGGGGCCACAGAAAACAAAATTCCAGGTCAAGAGCAATAATTAGGAGAGGCAATCTTTGGGATGTCACAGAAAGCCATTGCTGGGGCTGACTACGGGCCATCAGAGAGGAGGACACTGAAGATCACTCAACTGTCCTCAGGCATCTATCAGGCTGGATCCTCCTCAGTAGAGTGAGAGTTCCCTCTTCTAGCTTCCTGACCTGGGAGAACTTAAGGTGATAGAAGGAGGTGAAGGCCACAATGCCAGGTAGCTGGTCCGGATGCTCTGGTGTTCTTCCCGCTCCTAAAGCTGGGCGGTGAAGGCCGACACACCAAGGGAATGTCACAGACTGGGTAACCAGTCACCTCTTTAAAGCCATACCTCTGGTCACAATCGCAGCTGGATTTCGGCCTGAGTTTATCAATCTGGATCTCCAAGTGATTGTCATACGCTAACGTTGGTCAGTCTCTTGCCAATGTCGCGAATTCCCTGTACTAAGCTCAGGGGAGAGTGGACCCAGCAGAAACCCAGCATCCAGCACTGAACCCTGATGCGCAGAGGGAAAGAAGATGCAGCCCCTCTGCTCAGAGAGCTACGCGAGGGGCTCTCTGTGTAAGGGGTGAGCTCCGCTGGTGAAATGGGTAATGCCTGAGTGAGCGGCCTTTGACCTCACCTCTCATTCAACTGTTCCAGGGGTTGGGGGCGTGGCTCAGTTGGCAGGGTGCTTGTCTAGATTCACGAAGCCCTGGGTTCTGTCCTCAGCGCTGCATAGCACCGGGTTGTGGTGCACACCTGTAATCTTGGCACCTGGGAGGTAGAGGCCGGAAGATCAGGGTTCAAGGTGATCTTCAGCTACATCGTAAGTGGGAGGCCACCTTGGACTGTGTGAAAACCTCTTGAGAAAAGAAGAAAAAGAACAAAACCCTTAACGTATCAGCCTCAGAATATTCTCTCCAAAGGAAAGACTCCTGCCTTGTAAACTCATCTGTACAAGTGTCAATACAACCGTCATCTTTACAAAGTAACAGAGCCAAGACATAGCAAAACTGTACCTGCTCCCCGGGGAAGTGTCACGTAACTGCTTGCTTTCATAGGTTGTAGCATGTTCACGGCTCTTCTTTCTTCCTGAGGAATAATAATACATGCAGGGAAAAGTCCACAGGTCCACAGTGGACATTTTGATGGAGTTTCTCTGGTTTTTATTTCCATTTGTTACCACTCCCTGTACCAAAGAAAGGCCGTTCTTAAGGTTAGAAAGATCACACAGTGTAGAACCCAAGCTCGTTCAGCTTTGAACAGACTGTGAAGGTCAAGCTCTCAAGGTTCAGGTGTGATCTTGGCTGCAGAAATGCATGTCTCTGAGGCCCTGTAATGTGCTGGCATCTTGCAGGGGTGAGCCCCAGTGCCCCTCAACTGAAAGTCCGCCGTGAGTGGTTTGTGATCTTAGGAGTTAAGCTTCAGAAGGAGATCTGGGGTTCCCCTGGGGTTTGCTGTGTGTCTTGTTGGCTGTATTCACCACCTCAGGAACTGCCTTCATTCTGTCTGTCTGTCTGTCTTCCTCGATGTTGTATCTTTAACATGCAGTGATGAAAGGGTACATTGTGTTGTAGATTACAATGGCCACCCCCGGAGAAGGCAGCCAATCCAGTGATGAGGGGTCACCGCAGCCAGAGATGCCGCTGCAGCAACTTGAGCCTCGTGTGGCCCGCAGACGCCTGTCCCAGGCCCGCCACCGAGCCACCCTGGCCGGGCTCTTCAACAACCTGAGGAGTACAGTCTACTCCCAGTCTGACCTCACAGCTTCAAAGGTACAGGACGGAGGGCTGCGGGAGGCGTGTTCCTCCACATGGGACTGCAGAGTGAGGAAGGAGCTGGCCTGGAGGGACCAGCCCTGCTGCCCATGGGCAGACCGTCGAAGCCATGCTTCTCTACCAGCTGCAGAGCAGCCTGACCTAAGAGGGGAAATTATGGGTCTGAGGGAGATATATGGTTACTGGGTGACTTTGTGTGTCCTGTTTGTGGGCAACAGCCAGCCTCCGACAGATGCTCCAGGACCCTGTACATCTATGTACACACATACACACACACACACACACACACACACACACACACGCGCGCGCACATGGACAACACCAGAAGTGTACACACATGCATGTACTATACCACACACTGCACTCGTGTGCATGCTCAGTGTATCTGCACACATTGGGTTGTATGTATTAACCAGTTTGTTCCCCCAGGCCTTAGGGCTCTCCAGGTGCACACTGATCTTTCCCTATTTTTTTTTTTTAATTGATGCTGATGTTTGAGGCAGTCTCCATGGAGCTCAGGCTGGCCTGGAACTTTCCAGAGAACAGACCAGGCTTGAAGTCACACCCTCCTGCCTTTGCCTCCCCAGTGCTAGGATGAGAGGCGTGTACCACCCAGCTCTTTTTCTTCTCAGTTACCCTTTTAACTGCTGTTGAACAACACATTAGTTAATTAGCTGACAGAAACTGAAGAAAGGCCCGGTAGATGGGGTTAGAAGAAATCAAGTTCAGAACGGTAGGAGCTTTACAGAAGGCCACAGCAGAGAGTCCTGTATTTCCTCACCCTCTTAACAGAAGGGGAGGGAGAAGAGGCTTGACCTCCTGTGGTAGAAGACAAGGCCGAAAAGAAGCTGTGTTCCCACTCCAAGCCTGATGCTCTTTCCACGTCTCCCGCTCTGAACTCTTTGTAGTCCGTTCTCTATTCCCAGCTAGTGGGCTTCCTTCCAGGGACGGTACCTTCAGCAGAGCAGCAGCCATGAACTTTTAAGGTTTTCTGTTCCTAGACTTCCCAGAGGATTCTTATTCGGGGTCGGGATAGGACGACACAGAAAAGCTCCTGAGTAGGTCCGGGCCTCTGTGGAAATTTTCAAAAGGTGGCACCTGACCATTTTGTATAAAGCTCTGACTGGCACCTGTACTGTTTTCAGCTCCAGGAATCCCACAGAGAGCCCCACCTGTCCTTGGAGAAGGGTGGGGTTCCGGTGAGTTGTGGAGGAAAGCCAAGTTCAGAAACTCAGGGTGCAGGTGCGGGAGACAGAGCTTTCCCCAGGCCGGAGCTCTGCTATCATCCACTGAAGGGCGTAGAAACCTAGAGTCCCTTCAGAGACTAGCGCAGAAGTGTTCACAGACTAGCAGGACAGCCAGACAGAAACGGACAGCCAGGGCCCTGCTGTAAGCCCGACAGTGTAAGGAGTGCAGCTAAACTTGGAGACAAACCATATGCACCCCCAAAATTTAGACTTCCTGCTTTAGCAGGTAAGAGCATGGCTTTGACTAGTCTCAGTGAAGGGGAGGCCAGTCACTTCTGGCCTTCGGTTACCACGTCTGTTAAACAAGGGAAGACTAATGGCTTCCTCACAGGACTCGATGGGCCTTCCGAGACTCACGGGAAACACGAGCGGTGCTGTCAGACATTCATACCATTGTTTCCCAGCAAATTGAGTTATTTATTCCCCACATCTCTGCTCACATCATTCCCATTTTACAGACCAGGAGACTGAGGCTCTGAAAATTTAATTGTCTGCATTGAACAGCACAATCACAGTGCTTGGGGACCCAGCTGTCCGCTGGGTTTCTTTCTTGGTTACTTGAGGGACAATCTGGGCTTCTGCAGGAAGAAAGTCCCTCTGTGAGAGTGATGCGTGACGAGGTCCTCATAGTTCTCCAAGGCTGCCACAGTGAGACAGCAAACACAGGGTAGGGGTGCCTAACACAGCAGTGAATTGACGGGCGTCTGGAGCCTGGGAATCCAGGGCCAGGCTGCCCCTCCCTCTGACAGCCTCGGGGGAAGCCTTTGTGCCTCCATGAGGTTCTGGCATCTTCCAACAATTCCTGCCGTTCCTTGACTTGTAGTGGCGCCACTCCAGCCACACGTCCGTGTCACCCCGCCTTCCTGTCGTCTTCTCTCTGTGTCCCACTGTTCTGTCTCTGTCCACACTTCTCCTTTCCATAAGGACACCACTCATATTGAATTGGGGACCAGCCCAAAGGGCTCCATTTTAACACGGTTACCCTATTCCCCAAATAGATAGATAGATAGATAGATAGATAGATAGATAGATAGATAATAGATAGATAGATAGATAGATAGATAGATAGATAGATAGATAGATAGATAGAGTCACTATCACAACTGCCAGAGGTAGGGACCTCAGCATATCTTTTTCTTTGTGGTGGGGTTTGGGCATGAGACAATTCAGTCCTGAGAAAGTGGGTCTACTGAAAGCATTCTAAAGGGCAGGAGAGATGGCCCAGCAGGTAAAGGTGCTTGCCATCCAGCCTAGTGACCTGAGTTCGATTCCCAGAATCCACATGGTAGACTGAGGGAAGGACCCCTGAAAGTTGTCCTGTTGCCTCTACGTGGGCATCGTGGCACACCCCCATCGTAAAAATAAATGTTTAAAAAGTAGAAATGAGGGGGCTGGGGAGATGGCTCAGCAGTTAAGAGCACTAGCTGCTCTTCTAGAGGACCCAGGTTCCCAGCACCCACACGGCAGCTCACAACTGTCTGTAACTCCAATTCCAGGGCTCTGACACCTTCACACAGACCTCCATGCAGGCAAAACACCAATGAACATAAAATAAAAATAAATTATATATTAAAAATGGAAATGAAAAAAGTACTCTGGAAAAAAAAATACCAATGTGTCTGGCTCTCCTGATGCAGCAGGAATGTAAAGAGACATGTGTGTCTCGGGTGGTAGAGAGTTTACCTAGCATGTACCATCCCCTGCACATAAACCAGGCGTGGCGGTGCACACTTGTAAGTTCAGCATTCTGGAAGAATCACACGTTTTAGGTCGTCCTCGGATACACATACGCTTGAGTTTACACTGAGCCACATGAGCCCCAGCCTCCAACAAAGAGAAGAAAAGAATGCAAGGGAAGGGCTGAGGTACAACTGAGCCAAGACAGGCCACTGGCTCTGGACCAGAATGCCAGTATTAGTATCGCAGACTGCTGTAGGCGCTAAAGCAAAACATCCCGGGAAATGTATAAACCACAGAAATGCATTACTCACAGCCCTGGAGGCTGGACCAAGTTCAAGGTGCCAGCAGATTTAGTGTCTCGCATGTCTGGGTCACCTAAAGAGCAATCTAGCCTTGTCCTCATGTGGAAGAGGTGAACACGCTCCCCTGGGCCTCTTTTCTCGGCATAGTAGTCTCATACATGCAGGGTCTGCTCTCAAGACAATGGCCTCCTCAAAAACACCACCTTTGGGTACCTTCAAATGAGGGTTAGGTTCAACATTTGTATCAGGAAGACACAACATTTAGAGCAGAGTAGCGGGAGCATCATCTTGTCCTAAGATCAAGCCAAGATTCTGACCACAGAGTGGCCTTGCATTCCAAGTCCTTTGACAGATAGTACAGCCGTGAGTCCCAGGACAAGGACAGTGGGGTGTTTAGGACAAAGGGAGGGGAGGAAGGGAAAATTTCTGAGTTCAAATTCACAGAACATTTGCTACTTTTAGATTACATGAAATATGCTTAGGTCACATAAAGTGTTATTTTATTTCATTCATTTATGTTTTTGAAACAGGGTCTCGTGTATCCTAAGCTGGCCTCGAACTCACTATGAGACTCACCTTGAATTCCTGATATCCTCCTGGCTACTTACTGAGTTCTGGGATTATAGGCATATGGCACTGTGCCTAGCTATGTGAAGAATACAAATTTAGCAAATAAGCATTTTGAGGAAAGGATATTGAGTTGCACATGGTCACAGCTTGAGCATAAGTCTAGTGGACCTTTGTGCAAGCCTGGGGTTGACATTCAGCCAGCTGGGCCCCCTTATCACAGCATCCCACCTGCTAGCAGCCCGTGCAGACGTCCATCCCTCTGCAGCCTCAGAAGTGGTTTTCTAAACACAACTTGTTTCCAAATACATTGGTATTTCAACGAGCATCCATTTCTAGAATGCAAAAGCATCTCAATGCCTTCTGTGCATTGGGACAGACCTCCTATGCACGCCACGACAAGGCCAAGGATGGGACTTTGCATTGAGGGAGTGTAACCTCGGACTGAGAAGAGGTTTCCTGGGCCCATAAAAGAAAATAGTCTGTGCAGGGAGAGGCTGTCTTTTCAACAATGTCTCTATCCTCAGTGGCAGGTACTGAATAAGACGAAGATTCATATTCAGGAACTGGAACAAACCCTGGATAATCTGCTGAAGCTCAAAGGCAAGAGACCCCTCCCCAGAGAAGGCGGGCTCAGGTTTCCACTGAAGGCAGGGACTGGGTTACACAACATTGGTGGATTCATGTTAGGAGCAAGTGTATCAGGCACTGGGCTTGGGCCATAACTTGCCCCATCCCTGGGAACTTACAGCCTGACAGCATGGACAAGGGTCTCCAGGCTGTGTGGGTTTGATGAGTTCCCTCACGGGACAATGCTGGAGGCACCTGACCTCCGCCTTAGAGACCAGAGAGGAAATAAACCAGTACTTGACCTGAGATCTCCCCTCATGTCTTGGAGGAGAAGTGGGAAATGGACTCTGCACTCTCTACACCAGGGAGGGTCAAGGTTTTCCGTGCCCCTCCATAGGCTCCTCAGACAGGCAGGAGAGACCCAAAGGGTCTGGTTTTTCTCTTTATGACTCTTGCCCTCTCCTCCCTGATAGGATCCTTTGACTTGGAGGATGGGAATGCTAGCAGCTTAGAGGAGGTCAAGGAAGAATATGCCAGAATGTACTCTGAGGATGACAGGTAAGGCCTGGCAGGCACCAGGAGGAGGGAGCCTCTTGTCTTTCTCTGGAAGCCTTCAATGCTGAGGTACAGCAGCCTACAGTAAGGAAGGCCATCAAGGCCGCTCATTCTGGGGGGAACTCTGTTCTCCTTTATCTTAATAACATGGCTTGGATATTCTTCCTAAGTGATCTACGCTTATGACAGAAATCAGAAAATTACAGAAAAGCATGAAATGCTATCATCTCACCTCTCAAAGAAAGGTCATGTTAACTCTGAGGGCTATCCACTCATCTGGTACTTTTAGTTTTCCACACTACTTTAGAGAAATGAGATCATGGAGTTTACTCATGTACCTTGGGGTGTGTGTGTGTGTGTGTGTGTGTGTGTGTGTGTGTGTGTGTGTGTGTGATATTATATATATTAGTTGATATATATCAACTAATAGCTTTATTTATAGGAAAACACCAATCCTGGCCTTTTCAAATCTCATGGAAATACAAGCCAAATCAGACTTCTCAGAGCCAGAGCAGCCATGGTGTCTTAGGGGCAAGATGGGTATTACAGGTGTGAAGAGTCACTGCTGGTGTCCCGGTCAGACTTGAGCAGAGGCTGGCTTGAGGACTGTCTTTCTCCTTGTTCCATTGGTGGCTACTTTTCTGTCACGGGACTCGGATCCCAGAGATGACAACTCCAAGGAGGAAGCGTTTCTTTTGCTCAGTTGCCGAGTTCAGTCCACGGTTGCTTGGCCTCGTGAGCTTGAACAGGACATCGTGGCAGCAGGAATGTGTGGAAGGGGAGGGCTGCTCACCTCACAGAAGACAGGGAGCAAAGAGGGATAAGAAGGGCCCAGGGACGAGACACCCCCATAGCCCCACCCCAGTGGTCTACTTCCTCTAGCTAGGCCCTACAATCTTATGTTTCCAGGACTCCCAAAATAGTGTCACCAACAGAGACCAAGCCCTTAACACATGAGACTTTTGGGGAGCAGTGGGAGGGGACTTCATATCCAAACCCTAACAGAAGTAGAGTTTTCCATTTAAGACTCTCATTGCCTGTGCCTTTCATGCATGCTGGGTAGGAATCGGCTCCGCTCTGCATGGCTGTCAAAATATGACGTCGTTTCCTTTCCCACGCTCAGAACCCACAGGCTCCAGAGTGGCTCTAACTACATCTTAGACTTGAGGGACAACCATCAGGCCCCTGTTATCTCCAGGGGCCCCATGGCATCCTGTTGGAGATGGCTCCAGTGGCATGATGGATGTCCAGGTTGGCCTCTGAGGAGACCCAGAGTGCAAGCCATGTTTACGCATCCCAGAGAGGGCTCCAAACTATGGGCTGTTGCAGTCTACCCAAATCTGCTGCTTGAAGGGGCCTTGTTGCTCACGGTTCGTGTTTGTTTGTTTTTTGGTGTGGACACTTAAAACTTTTATTTTCCTCTCTGTACTTCTTGCTCTGGTTTCCAAATTTTTATTTTATTTTTAAGTCAAATACCTGAATTTTTTGTTTTGCTTTTATTTTATGTGTATGGGTATGTTGCCTAAGTGTCCAGGACTGGAGCTATAGATGGTTATGAGCAGCCACGTGGGTGCTGAGAATGGAACCTGGGTCCTTTGGAAGAGCAGCCAGTGCTCTTAACCACGGAGCCATCGCTCCAGTCCTGTTTTCCAAATTCTTAAACAATGGATGTATATTATACCCTACGGGAAATAATTATTAAACATATATTATTGGCTTGCCGGGTGGTGGTGGTGCACGCCTTTAATCCCAGCACTCGGGAGGCAGAGGCAGGAGGATCTCTGTGAGTTCGAGGCCAGGCTGGGCTACCAAGTGAGTTCAAGGAAAGGCGCAAAGCTACACAGAGAAACTCTGTCTTGAAAAACCAAAATATATATAATATTTTTATTGGCTAAACTAATATTTAATATTAATTAAATTAACAATGTAATGTTAAATATTAGCTATATTATAGCCTAGTGGGAAAATTTATTAAAAATCAAGTTATACCTTGTGAAGACCTTAAAAACATGTCAGGAAGAAAGAAATCCCCTCCAGTCTCCCTCCATACAGGCTTTGTCACGTTCCTGTTCACAGAAGAATGAGATAAGCTCCTGAGGTTTCCTCTGTATCCTGTGGCTATGGTAAATTGACTGAATTCCAAATGATGCACCCCCATCTTGTATTCCCAAGGGCTACTTGATTAGTATCTATACATTTAGTACAACCGTGTCACGAATTTCTGTGTCTGTGTTCACTGACTGTTTGCCTAACACTCTCTTGATTCTGTACTCTCCCCCAGCATACTCGTGAACGGTTTTCCTCAGAACGTTTCCCCGCCATGGTGCCTCACTGAGGCTCTTGGGGAGGATGCTGAGGAAGGAGGACCTGATGAAGAGAGAGAGGAGGAGGGGAAACAGGAAGAGGAGGAGGAAGAGGAAGAGGAGAAAAAAGTGGATCTCTCACAGTCCTCTGACAGTCTGTTGCCAGACCTCCTGGAATTTGAACGGTGTGCACAGTGGGGTGGGATGGTTTACTCACACGGGGAGATTCTGTGGGGAAGGGGGCAGATACTCCGACTGGCCTGTGTGGTGGCCTCCAAGCATGCGTGGTTCACATCAGGTCCCAAGTCACCGAACTACAGCATCTCCATGTCCCCGATGGACACCATCTAAGGTGCTTTGCAAACACTGTTAAAGTTACATGCATGTAGCAGATCCACTGTTCTTATTGAGAATGGGTGTTTATTGAGGTCCCTGGGGAAAGAGGGTTGCTGATGGTAATTCCTAGTGTTCACCCCTCCTTCTACCACATACACACCTCAGAAGTCTACTTCTGGAGGTAGAGAACCCGGCCACATCCGCACCTATAGAGAGATGGTGACTGGCTTACTCAAACACCTCCTTCACAGACTTCAGTCCCTCCAGCAGCCATGTTGGCTTCCAGAGGTGTGAACTGGAGACAGGGAGGTTCACTCTATACCTGAGTCTTTCAAGCCCAAAATTGAAGGAGTGTAGCAGACCAGCTACTTCATAGCCTCAGAATGTTCCATAGTGAGGGGAGTTAACTCAGCCATGTCTTCCACAGGCAGAGAGCTTTAGGAGCAGAAGAAATGGGAGAGATATAAATCTGTGTCCTCCTTGGCCCTCAAGATGACATCTGCATTCCTGGGGCCCGGGGAAGGCAGAGACAAAACTATGCTGTCGATAAACCAAGGAATGGTAGCCATGAGCTGTGGCCTGATCATAAGGAGCCGGCTACAGGTCTGAGGGACACATCTCTTCTGTTCCAGGTACCTCAACTTTTACAAGCAGACGATGGATCTCCTGACCATGAACAGCATCATCTCCCCCCAGGAAGTGACACTCCCCATCGTCTCCGCGGCCATCTCCCACCTGTGGCAGACCCTCTCTGAGGAGAAGAAGGCCTGTCTCCTGCAGGTGTGGGAGCAGCAGAACAGCAGCTTCTCGGACCTCACAGAGGCCTGTCTAGAACTGGCCTGTGTGGAGGGCAGTGTGAGGGACAGCGGGGTGGACAGCCAAGGGGCCAGCTGCTCACTGGAATCCACCCCAGAAGAGGTGATTAGACCTGGGGGCGGGGGCGGTCCTTTGCCTCGACTTTCTTAATGCCCCTCAGTGGGTGACTCATGGGAGGGCTTTGTGTGTGTGAGGACAGTGAGCAGCCTGCCATGTGTGGACTAATTACATGCGGTTAGCTGGGGGCTCTCTATCTGTGGGTAGGAACATAAAGTTGATAGACACAGGAGCACAGGCCCTTCCATGGCCTCTTTCCAGATTATCTCTGAAGTGACAACAGGGATGTCGTCAGGGAAGACACCAAAAGTGTCCAGAAAACTAACTGGATGGCCAAAGTCTCAAAGGCATGTGTTCCGGGGGCAAATTGAGGAAGACTGTCGAGCAGATGCTCCCCCTCTGGGAAAGAATGGCGTATGCTGGGTAGGAGTGAGAGCCCCTGGCAGACCCGCCAGCACCCACCCAATCAGGGCCAGCGAACCCCTCTGGTCCCCTCAGGGTGGCTGCCAGTGTAAGTGGGTGTTGGAGAAAAGGAAGCAGGTCCAGTCACACCCTTAATTCAAGCATTTCCCCTGCAGTGTTTGGAGCCTTCTTACGCCAAATAAGTATTAAGTCTTCTAATCTGTGATTCAAATTTACCTTGGCACCCTGTATTTTTATTTTTATTTGCTAAGTCTCCCAATCGGAAGTCTAAATCACATTTGTTTGGACACTTAACACTCTGTTTGAACCTAAATTCAGAAAAAGCAGGACCAAAAACTTATAAACAACAAGAATCTAGGTTGGAAGTGCATTCCCATATTATTAATCATTGTAGTTTTTGTCTTATAACACAGTGAAGGAATGCTGGCAGAGAAATAGGTCAGTGTGTCAGCAGTGAGTGTCTCTGGCAGGATAGTTACTCAGTGATTCTCAGTTCACCTCTTCCTGGATCAGAACTCCCACGATGTTCATGAAGTTCTTTTATGAAGCAGACAACCTTTAATACCGTCAAAGTATTTGAGTCTCACATACATACATACATCATACATACATACATACATGCGTACATGCATACATACATACATACATACATACACCATACATACATACATACATACATACATACATATGTAATTCTTGCAGCAGCTCTACAGCCGCACTGTTGGCATTGGGAAATTAACAACAAACGAATTTGTTGGCTCATGGTTCTGGGGGCTGAGAAAGCCACACTTCCTGTGCTGACCTCTGGCTAGGTCCTTCTTGCAGTGTCTTCACATTAGAGGGGAGGGGAGGAGGAAGGAGGGAAAATTTTACTATTTTATTCTTAATTATGAAAGTGTGTGTGTGTGTGTGTGTGTGTGTGTGTGTGTGCACATGAGTACAGGTGTCTACAGAGTGGAAAAGATGTCAGATCCCCTGGAGCAGGACTTAGAGGATGTTGTGAACTGTCTAATGTAGGTTCCAGGAACCGAACTTGGGTCCTTTGCAAGAGCCCTGTGTGCTCTTAGCCGCTGAGTCAACTCTCCAGCCCTTAAAGCCCCAAATACAGATATTAAAGAGTTTGGGAACGGACAGGTGTTGGACTGTAGCAGTTGTGACTTGTTTTATAAGAGAGAGTTTGAGAGAAGTACCTGCTGATCTTGCCAGTGAAGGACTGGCCTTGGAAGGCAATCATCCCGCAGCCTTCCCTTGTACTCAGCTACCCCGGAGGAGATCGGGGTTGTGTGCTGTAGACTTGAATAGATCTCCACCTGGGGAGGTTTGGATGGTTTGGATGGACCTTTCCTGGCTGTAAATTGAGGCTTGGTTTTGGCCATTGCCTCTCATGTCTGAGTTGCTGCCATTTTTAGAAGGGAGAGGGTAACGGCCCGCAGCTCTTTCTCCTCCCTCAGTCACTCCCTGAGGAGACCACTGAGCAGAAACTCTGAGTTGGGGCTAGGTGTGACATGTGTGTGCTTCGGATGTACAGGTCTAAGAAAGAGCCTGTGTGCTGCTCTTGGCCCCGCAGCCCCAGGCACGCAGCGGACGGTAGCGACAGTCCTGACCCAGGCGCTGGTGTGCTTGCTTTCAGGTCCTCTTTGAAGATGCTTTCGACGTGGCCAGTTTCCTGGACAAGAGTGAGGCTCAGCATATGTCTAACATCAGGTGAGGAAGGTGATATAGGAAGGTATGTGTGTGGGTGTGAGAGTACACCTGGGTGAGTGTGTGGTGTGCATATATGAAGTTCTGTGAGTGTGCATATAGGTGTGAGACTGTACTGAGTGTGTGTGTGTGTGTGTGTGAGTGGGTGTGCATGCCTGCCTCATTCCTGAGATGTTTGCTGCTGCTCTTCTGCATCCCACAGATGCAGAGGAGAAAACTCATCCTCCCTGGCCCGAGGCTGACACACACCCAGTTATCTGCTCTAGGTTCTGAGAGCATGCGTCTTACTTGCCTGCTTTCCCCATGTGTCTTGGTCCAGCTTGGTCTGCTCTGAGCCGTCACAGTCCTACTACTGGTCCATCCTTACACAACATACTTTAGAAACAACTGACACTTATTGCTCAAGGTTCTGGAGGCTGAACTTCTAGGTCAAGGCAGAGACAAAGTCTGGAGGAGGCCAGTTCCCTGTAGATTCCACCTTCTCTGTGTAAACTGCTCTCTGTAGGTCCTCTTTTATAAGAGTCCTGATCCCCTCCCATCATTCTGCAGGTTAGGTATCAGAATATAAGTCTGAGGGAAAATGCTGACCTTTGGCCTATGAGGCAGGCAGTGGCACAGAGAACCTGGGCCAACTTAGGAATAAGCTTTTGAGGGGGTCTCTAATAAGAGGGGGCGGTGAAAACAGAGGAAGGAGGAGCAGAGGAAAGGATGTCTGCACCATGGTGAGAAGATGTGAAATGGGATCTGGAAAGATTTAAAGCAAGAAGCATTTTGGGGAACTTTTTTTTCCTCAGAGTGACACAGTCCAGAATGGAAGCTCTGCAGCTGCCGTTTGAGAGGCTGTGGTCTTGACTGGTGTCATGGCTAAAAATATGCCTGGCATGTAAGATTTTTGACATGGGACTGGGGGTCAGCCGCATCCCTATGATCAGAGTGAACAGTCTTCCCAGTGGCAGCCTGGGCTTAGAGGAGTCCTGGAAGCCATGGTCTGGGTGGTGTCAAGCAGAGCTTTAGGCTGCCTGGACACTCACCTTAGTTCCTCTGTTCCGCCTCCCTCACCCAGGTCTCACCAAGCTTGGGGATTTCAAGGAAGCTATGAAATGTGAGCTTTTCCAAACCACCTATGTGTGGAGGAGCATTTTGTAGCAAATGGTTAGAACCTGACATTCCTACTCCTGCACTGGGTTTAGGTTGTAAAAGCAACTTTGTCACAAAGTTGCTGGCGTATACTTGTCAAGCGGTGTTAGGAAGTCCTCATGCCACTGAAAACACAAAACAAACAAACAAAAACATACCTATTAAAATGTCTTTTCCTGCCTTCCATAGAAAAGGATTCCTGGGCTAACGGCAACACCCTTCCAGGAAGAAGTGAGGCAGGAATTGTATTGCAAAATAATAATTAAAAATAATAATAATAATAATAATAATAATAATAATAATAATAATAATAAGACTAGAAAAAAAAAAGAAGTGAGGCAGGTCTGTCCTATGATACTCACAGCCTCTATACTACAAGGCACCAGTTGCACAGGGCTGCCCCTAAAGATAGAGAGGAAGGAGCCCACTAAATAGAACTACTGTTTGCTCAAAGCTGGGTACCATGGGAAAAATACTGAATGGGGACCGCTCCCTGGCTGAACTCACACTATAAACACCCCGAGTTGCCTCAGATGGACCCAGAACCATGAGCTCTGCTGCAGGAGACTGACTGAGAGCAAGAAGGGCCCTCAGCCCTTCACTCAGTAGGTCACAGCTTAGAACACTGTGTTAAGTAAGACACACGCAGCAGGCTTGCCACAGTCACTTTCCGGGCCTGCCAGATACGGCATTCCAGTGAGGTGGTACATACACACTTTCCAGGAACAGCCCTGGTCTACTCGAGAATTCAACTGGGTGCTTACAGTTGGCACAGTGAGCCAGTTTTCAGGGCACGGATGAAAGGTTAGGATTCTAAATGGTTTCTATTTCTTCTGCTGTCAGCTCTGTGTTTGCCAACTACAACCCAGAAAATCCAGAGGAGAAATTTCAGCTCTACATCCAGATCATTGAGTTTTTTAAAGGCCTCTGCTGTGTTAACACTCCACTGAACGAGGTAAGGTAGAGTGGGGACAGCAGGACCTCTGCGCGGCGCCTTTAAGACAGAAAAAAACAAAAGAGGTCTTTTAGCAGGGAGGGCACTCTAGCCCTCCCTGACTCCAACCACCTCAGGGGCCTTTCAGGCTCTCTGTTTTGCTCCAGGGTTATTCAGCTTCAGTCCAGTGTCTCCTGTAGAATGTGGAGGATACCAGGGAACTGAAGGAAGAGGCAGAGGGATGTCCTCCAGGACAGATCTGTAGTTTTTTATTTTACTCTTTGCTCTTTGGGGGCCCACCACCCAGCTCCCAAATAGTCACACAGAGGCTTATTCTTACTTACGAATTCCTGGCCTTAGCTTGGCTTGTTTCTAGCCAGTTTTTCTTAAATTATCCCATCTACCTTTTGCTTCTTGGCTTTTACCTTTCTTTATTTTATATACCTTTCTTTACTTCTTACTCTGTGGCTTGCTGTGTAGCTGGGTGCCTGGAGTCCTGATGTCCTTCTCCTTCTCTGACTCCTTGATCTTCTCTTCCCAGATTTCTCCTCCTATATATTCTCTCTGCCTGCCAGCCCTGCCTATCCTTTCTCATGCCTCAATACTGACCATTCAGCTCTTTATTAGACCAATCAGGTGTTTTAGACAGGCAAAGCAACACAGTTTCATAGAGTTAAACAAATGCAACATAAAAGAATGCAGCCCAGCTTTGCATCACCAAATGTTCTACCACATAAACAAATGTAACACATCTTCAACTAATATTCCACAACACAGATCTGCAGAGGAGTCCTTTGAAGCAGGGCCAGCTCCCAGGGGCTGGCTCCTAGCAGTCACCTGTAAGTACTGTGCAAGCTATTGTAGTCTTTTGTGACTGCAGTAGTATTTGGGATCTTTCGAAGGCTAACTTCTCTCCCAAAAGCCGACATTAGAGCTGACGGTACCATAAGCCATGGGAGTCTTGGTTAGGAGGCCATTCGAAACTCTCATGGGGGAGGAAGATTGTGTCTGCACCACCAGGGGACAGGTCCTTCCAGATGCACAGCCATGACTTTTCTTGGTTAAACAAAGAAGATAGAGCTGTCTGTTTAAAACAGTAATATAGAAAAAAAAAAACAAAAAAACAAAAAAACATTTGTGACGAGACCACCGTTTCCATACACAGAGCTGTGTGTACTTTGGCCTGTTTCTCACTGGCTCTTCACTTCTCCCTGCCCACGCCACTTTCAATCCCACAGGGTCAGTAGCTGTCCCTGAAGTCCACTCTGTTTCCCACCAATCCTTGCATGCCCGTCCCATAGCAGCTGCCCCACTCCTTTGGATGTAGTTAAATTAGTACCTTTTGCCAAGAGTTTAAAAACAGATTCAACCTCCATGGCAGAAACAAAGAACAGAAATTAGGAGTCCACACTAGGCAGAGTGCTCGAACTTTACCCCTCCCAGGGATCACCCTGGGGTTCCATTAGCCATTCAGATTCCTGGTACCTCAGGGTCCTTGTTCAGTGTAATGAGGATGGGACCTTAGAAGTCGTGTTTTGAAAGTGATGGTGCAGGAAGACTTGTGGGCAGACCGGTGTGCAAAGGGAAATTTCATTCTCTTCCAAGTGGCACCTCCAGCTCTCTGCTGGCCCTGTCACCTTCATGGGAGGGTGTGAATGAAGCTCTGTGGGCATCCCACTGCATTCTCTAAACAGTGACTTGAAACAGTCAGATTCACACCATAGTTCTGGTGGCCAGAAGTCTGGATTAAAGTATTTAGCAGGGCTAGGCTGCTTCTGGAAGCTCTGGTGAAGAATCCTCTTGTGCCTTGCTCCAACTTCTTTTTTTTTTTTCCACTTTTCTTTATTAAGAAATTTTCCACTCCACATACCATCTACAGACCCCCCCTCCTCCTACCCCCCAGCCCTCTTTCCCAAGCCACCCTTCAACCCCATATCCCCCAAATCGAGGTCTCCCATGGGGAGTCAGCAGAGCCCAGCACACTGAGCCTAGGCAGGTCCAAGCCCCTTCCCATTGCACCAAGGCTTTGCTCCAACTTCTGATGGTTCTGACAGTACTCGGCTCCTCCAGAGCAGGGGTAGGGGTGAGGGTTGGCAGAGCTCGAATCCCACATCTGGGTATCACCCTTGGCAGCAGGGCCTACTCTCGCTAGATGGTTGGCCGGTATTAGGATCCATAAGGATCAACCCCGATCTGCAGGGCTACCAAATAGCAGGGGTCGCTTTCTGCTTGACAGAGAAAAGGAAATTTTAAAAAAAACAAAAACCCTGGAATTAATTTTAAGGGAAGAAACAATAGAAAGTCCTGAGAGGGTGCCTGGCATCTTTGAAAAGAATGAGAAGCCTTTGCTAAACACTATATTCTAAACTAAATACTAAACACTTAGCAGTATTCCTTTTTTTCTTAAGTGTTTTTTCATAATAGGTGCCATATCTACGTGGTATGAAATTCAAAACTTATCCAAAGATGTTCAATTAAATCTTAGTCTCTCTCCTGCCACTGCCCTTGCTCACTATCCCGTGCTTTTCCCCAGAGGCGATTGCCATGACCAGTTTCCTGCACATCCATTCCAAGGCAGTCTATGAATATTTATGTGTTCTTTCAAACACAATGGCTGCCTACTATGCACAAGGCCTTGCCTTTGGCTCTTTTCCTAATAGTCTGCACCGCAGATAAAGGCCCCATCACATTCTTTTCTTTAAAGTCAGCTGCATGGTCCATTGGTGGTTGCATCACGGTGTAGGTCACCAGACTCTGTAGATGGGTATTTAGGTAAAGCTTTAAGATTTCCTCTCTCTTATGAGTGCCTGGAAATTCCATGCACGGGGCAAAAGCCCATTCTTCTCTGTCCTTCCTGGAAGTCAGAGGATGCTGTGGTGAACTAAATGGAACTGACCACGTCCCCTACCTGGCCTGAAGCTGCAGGTGGAAAGTGGTAGACTGGAGAGCTGAGCCCACCCGGGATGCTGGGACCTTCTTATCTGCCTGGATATGGGTTGATCCTAATTTTCAGCCTCGCGTTCACAGGAACCAGATCCTGCCGTCGATGATGAAATGATGTTGCTCAAGTGCCTGGAGACCTTTGATGACGATGACCTGTAAAGAGGAAGGGCTGGGAAGGAGAGGGCTGAAGGAGGGGGTGGTTTTCAAGTTTGATTGCTGGTAGCTAGGTTACACCACCTTGCCTTCCAAGCCTCTTTGAGAAAGGCTGTTTCCAGAAGCCTTTTTGATGTTCTTCGTTTCTGGTTATTATAAAATGTTAAGAGAAGCATAACAAAAGTTGGTCTTCTGGGCTTATTGACTGTAAGGGGCTAGTCTGCTGCAGGACACACACCCACTGTGTCCCTGCTCAGGGGTGGAGGGGGAGATGTCATGTGTAGCCAAGGCCCAGGCCATGAGCTTTTCAAGAAGGCTATAAGCAAGATCTATCCCTGTGGGTGATGCAATACCAAGTCCTCTCGGCATGTTTTAGGCTCAGGACATTGCTGTGGTGGGTTTTCCAGAGTTCTGAAGCCCAGTTGCTCATCTTACATGCTCTAGAAACCTGGGGGACAGTGCCCAGCTCAACCCTATATTTCAGGGCCACAGGGCATAGCCAGTACAGCTGCTGCTCCTGCTTCAGACCACGGGCTGGTTGCTGCAAAGACAGCCAGTGTTATAAGCACCTTGGGGTGAGGCTCCTGGACACAGTGTGGGTATCCCTGGGCTTCCACACTGGAAGTGAGAGGGAATTTTGTGTCAACCTGACCAGGCTATGGTCTATATTTGGTTGTATATCATTCTAGATGTTTCTATGAATTTATTTTTGTATGAGACTGCCATTTGAATCAGCGGACTTTGAGTATGGTCAATCGTGCTCTATAATGCATTCAGTTAAAGGCCTTAATAACCAAGGGCTGGCCTCTTGAAAGGAAGGAGGACCTCCATGGCAGCTCTTCCTCACTAGCAGCCCCCACAATGAATGTTGGATTTGTACCTCCGTGGTTGCATGAACCCACTGGTGAAAGTGAATCTCTCTCCCCTGTATGTGTAAAAACGTGCATGTCCAGTAGGTTCTATCGCTCTGGCATGCTTGACTAATAGACTTGGTATGCAGCGAGGAAAAGCTTGCCTGGCTCTTTACAGTTTATAAGTTCCAATGACCATAGCTCCCTCCACTGAGGGCCTCCCAAGCACTTTATAGTCCATCTCCTCGTCTCCTAAGATCCGGACACGAGCAGATCCTAGGATGCCTCCAGATTCCTGGATTTCAATAGAGCCTTTGACGAGCTCCACTGGGGATGTACAAGGATTAGAGCTTTACCTGATACTTCACAGCTTCCAAATGATCAAACTAAAGAGGCAGATGAGGGTGGGGGCAGCTGTCCAGACCACTAGGCAGCCAGGGTCTTTGCACTCATTGGTGGTCTGAATCATGTTGGAAATGAAAGGGGAGGCACTTAGCTATCTCCAGTCACTCAGCAAGTCCAGAATAGGCCAGCATGTAGAAAAGAAGACATGAATCTCCCCAGAGGAACCAGCCTCCTGTAGCCCTAAGCAACATGCACCAGTCTGGCCAGGCCCTCCCTCATTGTTCTAGGCCCTGCCTTCATCCCCTTTCATCCAAAGCTGTGACTTCCTGAAACAGAATGTGCCAGAAGCACAGTAAAATTTGACAGGATGTTGGGTTATACCTCATCTTCAGAGCCATGTGCTAGAATGTCATCCCCACTGTCATCAACCCCAGCATCCTTCTGTAACCTGTCCTCTCTCATGGGCCCTGCTAGATGTTACATAACTAGGGCCAATTCACTGTGTCTCATGATGCTACTTCCCTGCAGCAGACCTTTCTCATATCAGTCAGGAATCTTCTAATGGTGACAATTTCAGTAGGGTCATTATGGGGTGGGGAGGCATGGCATGAGGGGAGAGAGGTTAATCTAAGGATTGGTCATGTGGCTGTGGGCTATGGGATCTCCTGGTCTAAAAGTCTTAGCCATCAGGCCAGAGTTCATACTGAACTCTCCAGGCAAAATTTCTTATTCTCCAAACTCTGTTCTACGCTATGGCTTTCTGTTGCTGGATCCTGATGGCTCCCTCAGGGGAGGGGGTAAGAAGGCACAGAGTCAGTTGAAAGCAAACAACAAATTTGTTTATTTAATAAGTGGAAGGTCTTACATACTCTCCTCCCAGCACCCAAGCTGTGTCCCAATCTGGTGGCATTGCATGGTCATCCCTCACTGGCTGGGCATGATCAGGACCTCTGACAGTGACCAGGAACTCTGACAGTGCTGTCAGGCCCTCAGGCAGACTCCAGGTTGGCTCATAAGGAAGTACGTTATGTGCATGCCTTGGCAACTGGTTTGAGGTTGATTTCATCAACCTTATGGGCCTGTCTTACTACAGCTTTCAACTAACTAGATGCACCCCACCCACATTTTCAAGGGCAGTCTCTTAAGGTAGACTGATTGCAGGTGTCAGCCACATCTATTATGTACCTTCATGGGATTCCTCTAAGTGTTTGGTTGGATGGCTGTGTACTGTAGACAGGCCAAGTTGATGGATAAGCCAACAGTCAGGGGTATCCTGGGGGATTTCTGTTGTTTTTGTTGTTACAATGGTTCTCACCTCTGTTTGGGAGGAGCATAAGCATTTTGGCTGAACCTACAAAACTAATTAAGAAGAGAATATCATATTGCCTTACCACCAAGTATGTTTTTGATTGAAGACAAACTGTAAAAAAATCTTAAGTCTTCTACTAAAGAATTAGGATATTGTAGGAGTGTGAAAGTAGCCATTAGAGCCCACAACACTGGCCACACATGCCACTCTGGGTCCCAGATTTATGCTATAGGTTCCAACTTTCTTATAGAGTCATGGAGGAATCACATAACTTGAATGTGGGAGAGGTGTCTCTCTCTGTCTCTGTCTCTGTCTCTGTCTCTGTCTCTCTCTCTCTCTCTCTCTCTCTCTCTCTCACACACACACACACACACACACACAGGAACAGGGGCATGGCTCAGCAGTTGGGAGCATTTGTTGCTCTTGCAGAGGACCCAGGTTTGGTTCACAGCATCTACATGGTGGCTCACAACCATCCTAACTCCAGTTCCAGGTGGTCCAATGCCCTCTTCTGAACTCCAAGGGCACCAGCCACACATGTGGTACATGCACAGGCATGCTAGCAGAACACTCATACACACATAAAATAAATAAATCTATACAAAATTTGGAAACAGTAAAAGGTCTCTGCACAGGCAATGATCAAAAGTTAATTTGACATCCATGCATAAGGAAGCTGAAGTGCTTCTGGCAGTGTCCGACCACATTGCATCATGTGACTTCACTGTGGTTTTGCTTCTGAACACACTAAGTGTACACTTTGCCCTGCATATGCCATCAAGTCAAGCAACACCAACAAACACTGTCAAAAACACTTCTGTTCAGATTTGAGATGGTAATGTTACAAATTGCTTTGTTTACTCTGTGCATACATTTTCTGCTCTTATTAGAAATATAGTATTTAATTACAGAAAACAAGTACTTTTAATATTTTTCTGTTGTCCTTCATCAATCTATAAGTATCACATTAGTATGTCTTTGGATTGTGTTGCATTAGAATATCTGAATTTAAAAATTGGTACTTGCCAGGTATGGTGGCACACCCCTTTAATCCCAGCACTTGGGAGGCAGAGGCAGGAAGACTTCTGTGAATTCCAGGCCAACCTGATCTACATAGAGAGTTCCAGGAGAACCAAAGCTACATAATTGAGATCCTGTCTCAAATAAATAAAAATAAGAATTGCTACATGAGTTGCTGACTTTGGGTTTTATAAAAACAAACAAGCAAATAAAAAACAGTTACATAGATTTTGGCTTAGGACTAGAACAGAATTTTCAACAATTTCAGAAATGGCCTTGAATACACTTCTGCCATTCTTACTGTACTTATACAGAGTGATATTCTCAACACTGAGATTATAAAATCAAAATATCATTCAACTCTAAAAAATACTGAAGACACTACATTCTACAGTTTTGACTATTCATGCGGAATTCAATTCTTTATGTAAAATAAGCAGACCCATCTCATTAGTATGCAAATTAGCTTTCATCTTTAGTAATAGTAAAGTTATATGTATAGCAAAGAATTGTTTTTTGGTTTTGTTTTTATTTTTTATTTTTTTGTTTTTTCAAGACAGGGTTTCTCTGTGTAGTTTTGGTGTCTGTCCTGGATCTCGCTCTGTAGACCAGGCTGAACTCGAACTCACAGAGATCCAGCTGGCTCTGCCTTCTGAGTGCTGGGATTAAAGGCGTGCGCCACCACCGCCCGGCAAAGAATTGTTTTGAAATAAAATTTTCAATGGTTTATTAAAAGTAAATGTTTGATTTGTGTATCATTATCTCTGAAAATATCCTAGGCAAAAACAGACAGACAGACAGACCAGACCGACCAGACAGACAGACACATAGATAGATAGATAGATAGATAGATAGATAGATAGATAGATAGATAGACAGATAGATAGATAGATAGATAGATAGATAAAAGGTTGAAGAAGTCTTACCCTAGATTGGTAATGATGAAGGCACAGGAGAGGATGTGCTGGACCAGGGAGGCTGGAGGCTGGAAGCACCACTGGACCTGAAGATGGTCTGCAGATTTCAACAGTGACCTTGGTCACAACAACCATGAACACTCAGATCAGTAGTTTCAAAGCACAGATGGTGTGTGACAGGAGGTGACTGGGCTGGTGACGGCACCAAGAGCTGAGGCCACCTCAATTTCTGGTGCAGGTTTCACCAAGACCATTACCCCATGCCTGAACCACCTGCTAGCTCTCACCTACTAGCAGTCAAGGGAGAAACACTCCTCCAATTTTGACTCTGACCGAGTCTTTATAGAAAAATACCTTGATGAAATGTCCCTCCTGTATATGCTTCTTACCAAATTTCCTTGTCCCTGGAGCCCTGAATCCCAGTAGCTGAGGGAGGACCAGGGTGTTTTCCAATAGAGGAACTCAACAGTCCACTCCCATTTTTTCCTGCACCGGCTTCCTGATGACTGTGTTTTGAAGACACATGTGGGAAACCAAGGCTGGCTGGCTACTTGGTGAAAACACATGGAAGTCTTAGAAAGAAATGGGATGGTATGATTGGACAGGCCTTGAATGGCTACAGAGACAGAAAGAGAAGGGCAGGAGGGTGTATCTGCTCTTCACCGGCTTGAGAAGCATCCTGGGCTCCCTCCAAGCAGCTAAGCCAGGCTCCTAGGTTTACCACGTATTTATTAAAGCATGATCCAGGGCGCAGATCCTATGTCTTCAGGCCTACCTCGTGACACTGCTCACAACAGAAGAGGATAATAACATATGTAGAGAGAGAGATGCTGGCATAAAGTAGTAAATGAAAATTTAGTGGTACAAGAGGGGGTCTTGCTGCAGGAACACAGTGAGTAGGAACAAGAGAATGGGCTCTGTAGCCCAGAGGAGGGACCCAACTTGGGAGAGCCCAGGGTTCTTTCTGGGGGACACCTGAGATGCAGGGTCAGAAACTAGGAGGTGAAGAGAGGACATTTGCACAGGTCCTCTTCTGCTGGGAAGTGGAGAATTTGGGCATTGCAGGGGACAGAAGCGGGGAAGGAAGACTTGAATTGACTTGGGAAGCAATTTAGGGCCCACATGTAAAGTTCAGGGTCATGAACCTAAGACCACAGCCCAAGACCAAGGACGCTCAGTTGTGTGTTCTCCCCAGTGACAATGTGAGCCACAAAGAGCCTGTGAAGACTGGTTCTGGTCAATAAGGAAGTTTGGCCAAGAGCCTATGGTGAACAGGGAGCAGATCAAGAACATTAGGAACGCAAGATGGCAGGCTCAGAGGTTAAAAGCACTGGCTGCTCTTCCAGAGGTCCTGAGTTCAATTCCCAGCAACCACATGGTGTCCCAGAACCATCTATAATGAGATCTGGTGTCCTCTTCTGGCCTGTGGGCATACATGCAGGCAGAACACTGTATACATAATGCAGATACATAATAAATAAATCTTGTTTTAAAATGCAAGATGGAGATGATTAAGTGAATTAAGGTAGTCTCAGAAAGATGTTTTCTCCCATATGTTGCTCTTAGATTTTATGTAGATACATAACATTACTCACACACACACACACACACACACACACACATACACACACACACACACACACAGCAGCAGCAGCAGCAGCAGCATGAAATCTGAAAGCACGTTTGTCTAGAAGAACAAAGGCAGCTAAAGAAGAGGAGGGGTGAGAAGCTGTGAGGGAGAATGTGCTCAGCATCCAATGTATACTTGTGATGTGTCCAAAGTCTGGATCCCCAAAACATCACCAAGAGACAGACTCCAACGCAAAAACAAAGCGTCTCTAATAGCAGTTAACTCGCCTCTCTGTCTGACTGACACGGCAGCAGAACAGGAGCGAGACCTGAGCAACACGGGGTGAAGGTTTGTACAGAGCTAGACAAAGGCGGGGTGGGGCTCGGGCAATTCCAAGGCGGCCTAGGTACGGACCCGGGACCGGCTCAAGCCCTGGCTAGGAGTGCCTGGACGGAGCTGATTGGCTCTCTTGGGTCTAGGGAACTGCAACATTTTAGTTTCATCAGAGAGACACCTGAAGTTGTCTGTCTGCTTCTGATTGGCCCTTCCCTGTGAGGTACGGGGTTCATGGCCCTCTCTGTAGCTAGGGCAAAAGGTCAGGGGCGTGGCTTCTGATTGACCCTTCCCTGTGGGGTGAGGAGTTCATGAGTTCTGATTGGCCCTCCCTGTGAGGTGAGGAGTTCATGACTTCTGATTGGCCCTCCCCTGTGGGGGGGGTGAGATGTTCATGGCTTCTGATTGGCCCTTCCCTGTGAGGTGAGGAGTTCATGACTTCTGATTGGCCCTCCCCTGTGGGGGGTGAGGAGTTCATGGCTTCTGATTGGCCCTTCCCTGAGTGAGGAGTTCATGGCTTCTGATTGGCCCTCCCCTGTGGGGAATGAGGTGTTCATGGCTTCTGATTGGCCCTTCCCTGTGGGGTGAGGAGTTCATGACTTCTGATTGGCCCTTCCCTGTGGAGTGAGGGGTTCATGGCTCTCCCTCTCTGTAGCTAAGGCAAAAGGCCAGGGGCAGGCTGGAGTTGGGGGTGCATCCTGCTTGGGCCTTTTTGCTGTGGCTGCAGTTCTGCTGAGGCCTGGGTCTCTTCTCACTTCCATGAAAACGTCCTTCTATATCACAATACCGTGTTCAGTGAACATACACAAGGAAAGGTTTTCTAGAAGGTGACTGGCCTGGCCTTGGAATTCTGGTTGATAATGAAGCAGGAAAGGACCCTAAGAGGGACGGGAAGCTGGAGATACAGAGCTGGCAGGTGGAAGGGGTTTTGGACTTGGGGGCCTAGAAGTAGCGATCTGGAGACACAGGAGGTCGAAGAATTGCTTGGGGAGCTGGAGAGACGGTTTAGTGGTTAAGAGCGATAACTGCTCTTGAGGAAGCCTGGTTTCCAGCACCCACATCTGTCAGCTCACAACCGCCTGCCTGCAACCACAGCCCCAGAGATGTGACACCCTCTTCCGGCCTTGGGAACTCCTACACGTGTGTGCACATGCACACACACACACACACACACAAGCACATAGACACACACACAAGCACACACAAAAAGTTTTTAAAAATCTTCATTTTAAAAATGCTTGAGATTGATGGCTAGAGGAGGCACAGATGAAGGCAATCCGAAATCCAGCCTGAGGTACTGGGAAGGACCAGGTGACTGTGAAGCTCAGACTCATAGAGGCCATGGGGCAAGAAGGGGAGACACTGTAGACAGAATGCCACCAAGAATCTCTGGAAGGGGGGACAATGACTTGTACATTAATATCCTTGGGGAAGAAGGCTGGCGTGGGGCCGTCAATGGAAAGGGGTGTGAGTGGGAAATCTGACAGCGTGACAGCCAGAGCAAAAGAGTGGGGGTGTCAGGTGCAACCAGGAGCAAACGCTCTTCCCCACCTCTCCTGGCTAATTTTATGTCAACTTGACACCAGCTAGTCACCTGAGAGAAGGGAATTCCAGCTGAGAAAATCCCTCCAGAAGATGGGGCCATAGACAAGCCTGCAGAGCATTTCCTTCATTAGGGATCCATGGTGAGTGGTGCCATCCCTGGGCTGGTGGTCCTGGGTTCTATTAGAGAGCAGGCTGAGCAAGCCATGGGGAGCAGGCCAGTAAGCAGCACCCCTCCATGGCCTCTGCGTCAGCTCCTGCCTCCAGGTTCCTGCCCTGCCTGAGTTCCTGTCCTGACTTCCTTCAGTGGTGAACTGTGATGTGGAAGTGTGAGCCCAATAAACCCTTTTCTCCCCAAGTTGCTTTGGTCATGGTGTCTCATCACAGCACCAGTGACCCTCAGACACCCTCCCTCACTAGCCCACGTTTCATTTCTGTCCGTTCATCAGCCTCCAGCACAGTCTGGCAAATGCTGATGCAAACGCATTATCTAGCACCACAGCAAAAAGAAAAATATCTCCAGTTCCATAACAATATTTGTCAGATTTTTGTAAAGAAAAGGAGGTAAACTTACCAAGGGAAACAAGAATTGGAACAGCGATGGAACACAGGAATTCTAGCCTTCGGAGATCGGGAAAGGGGCCAGGAGCCGAGGAACACAGGCCCCTCCAGAAGCTGGAAACAGTGAGGCAGGAAGCGTTCCCCCTGCCACTGCCTGGGAAAGCGGCACTGCCCACACCCTGAGCCTGGCCTGCTCAGACCTAGTCCAGACACCTGCCTTCCAGGACTGGAGAAGCTGCTGTGTGGTGTGGAGCTTTGTCAGGGCAGAAACCACACAGGAACGAAAAAGACCAAGTGTTCACGCTTGACACGTACAAAAGCCAGTGCACAGGCCACACACCCCCACACACACACACCCCCACACCCCCCCCCCCCCCGCCAGATGTGCTCAAAATAGTGCAGAACCCAGCTTCCACGGCAGTCCGTCACGGTTGGACCTGCACACCTGCGCGGCCTGCCACTTCAGCTGCCCTGAGAGAAGAGGGCAACAGGCAAGTGGCAGAGATGGGACGGGGGAGAAGTGTGGGGTTGGGGGGGGGGCGCTACCAGGCACTCCCAACCTCTTGATATTGTCGTCTACAGAGTTTGATGGAGAAAGGTAAAACCAAGTTTTTGGGGGCTTTGTTGTTGTTTTTTTAAATCACAAACAAAAAAAAATCAAAATATTTTAAGTAAGTTTACAATTTCTTTTTTTGTTTTTTGTTTTTTTGGGTTTTTTTTGTTTTGTTTTTTTAACTATATTGGTCATTTTTATTGATATTCTGTTTTTTGTCTTTCAAGACAGGGTTTCTCTGTGTAGCTTTGCACCTTTCCTGGAGCTCGCTCTGTAGACCAGGCTGGCCTCGAACTCACAAAGATCTGCCTGCCTCTGCCTCCCAAGTGCTGGAATTAAAGGCGTGCGCCACCACCGCCCGGCTGTAAGTTTACAATTTCGCATCGGGTCCCACACAGAGCTATCCAGGCCACATGTGGCCTGTGTGTGAGGGCTGGGCCCCTCTGCCTCCAGTCCTGCTTAGGACCCTCCTATGTTCTGGGTCCTTTCCCCATTTCCTTCTCTGCCTTGAGAATCAATAAAGAAATCTCGTCTTCCATTTTCTTTCTTTTAAAAACTTACTATTTTTCATTTTATGTATTTGTGTGTGTGTGTGTGTGTGTGTGGTGGTGGTGGTGGTGTATGTTGGTACCTGGTGGCGGTCAGAGATCAACTTGGGGAAGTCAGCTCTCTCCTTCCACCATGTGAGACCTGAGGCTGGAAGTCCGCTCATCCGCTCAGCAAGCGCCTTTACTTGCTGGCATCTGGCTGGTCCTTGTCCTCTGTGTTCTGAGCTGAGCTTGTCTCATTATGGTTAGAGGGCTCTGGCCCATCTGTTTAAAGCCTGTTTAGTTGTATCCGACTCCATCCCTCATTTCAATCACTTTGAAGCTGGAAAATTCACTTCATTGCTGTTGTTAAGACAGGGTCTCACTATGTAGCCCTGGCTGCCTGGAACTTGCCATGTAGACCAGGCTGGCCTCGAACTCACCGAGATCTGCCTGCCTCTGCCTCCCAAGTGCTGAGGTTACAGGTGTGCACCACTAAACCTAGTCTGGAAATTCCCATTTTTAGTGGTAATTGGTAATCCTCCTTCCTTCCCTCCTCCCCCCCCCGCCGGCCCCCCCACCCCCCCACCCCCACCCCCCACGCCCCAGCCATTGTTACTGTGAGGTCAAGTACTCAGTTGTTTCAGGAGATGGAGACTGCTCTTCTCTCTGAAGGGGTCTCACTGGCAGTTCTAGAAGCTACAGACTATGGGCTCCATGTACCCCAAGAAGAGTCCCCAAGAACGGCCTTTCCAAACCCACCGCCTGGTAAAGATCCCCCACGTTTTTTAGCTCGTTGGTGAATGCACACACCGAAGGCCTCTTCTCCATGGGCTGCAGCTCAGGACCCTGCCATTAAGAATCCCACAGATCTCCTTTTCCTCCTGTGGAAATCCTTCTGTGTCCCCATACCCAGCCGTCTCGACCCAACCCTCCCCACCTGGTGATTTTTTTTTTCCCATCCCATGGTCACTCAGAGTGGGGCTCTGGGAAATTTAATGGAGGACTCTGGGAGAGAGGAAAAGCCAGAGCAAGAAGGGAGAGCATCGGGCTCTCTCCACAGCACCTTTCACAGGCACGCCGGCACTCGCTCTCCCTCCCTTACAGCAGGTTTGAATCCGCGGCTCACATCACCCTTGGTGCCCCCTCCAGCTCCTAGGCTAACTCACAAGGGTGCGCACACCTGCCCCTGCCAGCACATCCTCTTCCTGCTCATTCTGATCACAGCCTGGGCTGTCACCAAGTGCTGACAGGAGTCAGTTCCTCCCACCCATGGCCAAGCAGAGATCGATGAATGGTGGGGTGGAGAGCGGAAAAGAAAAGAAAAGAAAGTGGCCTCTGGACCTAGATGTTACCCACCCCCACAGTGCACCTCTGGACCCAGATGTTCCCCACCCCCACAGCGGACCCCTGCCCTTCTTCCTCTTGAAAGTAGGTTTGGTCAAACCGAGAGTTTCTGGTGGGAAAGGTGGGGTTAGGAGAGCCCATGGAGCCTTTCTCTGGCTCATATGACTCGGTGCCTGTCAAAATGTGAAGCCCTGAGCCTGATGCCCCCTGGGAAACAGTGGAAGGTTCTGAAGGCATCCTCGGTTAAACGCAGCTGCCCAGGGGCCTGAAGCCCTGCTCTGGCAGACACAGCCTGTGGGCTCAGGGGAGCCTGATTCCTCTCCTCCACGCCAGGGCTGTGTCTCCTTGAAAGGAGTCTGGTGTCCACTTCTCCACGGCCATGAGGTCCAGGCCCTGTTCACTTCTGGAGCGGAGACTGAGGAGCAGAGATTGGGAGACTGGCAGGCTTGTGAGAAAATGGGGTGCAACAGTGTGATGTAGCCATGGGTCCAGCCTTAACTCTACCTAGATATCTGAGGCCAGGCCCTGTGTCCTGAAGCTGGGCAGGTGCTGGAAGGGATCTAGGGGTAAGGGGATGCTTGTTATTACTTTTCCAAGTGAGGAATCAGCCACAGGGAGAGCTGGAACACCACAAGACCCCTTCCTCTGGGGAGAGGGAGCCAAAACCATCATGTCAGGTTTCCCCCCCCCCCACCAGTGCTGAGGTTTGAACCTGGGTCTGTGCACATGCTACGGAAGTACTCAATCACAGAGCTACATCTCCAGCTTGCTTTTTACTTTTTATTTTGAGACAGGAGCATGCTAAATTGGCCCAGCTAGCCTTAGAGTCACTCTAGCCCAGACAAGCTTTGAGCTTCTGATCCTCTTGTGCGGCCTTTTGAGTGGCAAGGATTACAGGCTGCCTGGCCCCATTGCCTTTTAGCAAACAGCCTGGCCCTGTTCAACCCCATGCTCTTGCTCCCGATCCGATCCGCCAGAATGCTGCCGAGCATGGTGGATTAGCAGGCTTCTGTGTCAATCCCAGACTCATTGTCCACACTCACACTGGAGCTAAGGGACAGCAGAAGGATGCCCTGGGGCCAGCCTCACATGCATCATGCTCTTCATCAACACTGCTTGGCCACCACAGTGCGCAAGTGTGGGAGGTGCTGGGAAGGACCCTTGTGCACCCATTTGTGAACAGAGATCCTTGCATTCTGCAAGCAGGTGGGTGGCCAGAGTTTGGCTATGAAGAGATGGGGGTCAGGCAGTTCTCTTCACATCCTGGTTTCTGTTACACTCCGCAGGTGCTTTCCAGAGGAAGTCTGGGGACACAGAGTGAGCTGGCTCACTCCCACCTCATCCCCATGGTGGTCTAGCCTGGGCCAGAAGGGGAGGGCCCGGGTACAAGAAGATATGCAGAACTTGGTACCAATCCCCCAGGGAAGGCCGTAGATCTTCGAGGCCTTCGAAGTTTCCTCAGAATCCTCCTGGATTTGATTCCATGCCAAGAGGCCTCTCTCCTCCAGGGTGCCTGAGAAGCAGACAGTAAGAAGTCAAGGCAGCCCTCTGCTTTTCCTTCCACATCTGCCCCGTACAAGCCTTGGCAGGAACCATGGATCCCCTCCGCTTGTTAGACAATCTCAGAGCCCCAACTCATGTGGTCCCCAGCCTCGGGCTCAACCATGGAACCTCAGGGCTCCCCTTAGCACGCAAGAGCAGACCTGTCCATGTGTGTTTGTGGCCTGCAGGCACACTTTATGTTTGGTGGGGAGTACAGTGTGGAAAACAGAATGCATGAAGCAGGTGTAGTCACAGAAGTCCTTAGGAGAGGCTGGGGGAGGGCAAGAAGAGGAAGGTGGGTGTGGACGTCTCCCCAGAATCCACAGCAATGTGATCTCTATGCTCTTCATGCCTGCACCCTGGGTCAGCTCATCCCAGGCCTCACTATCACCCCCTCACTTGTCTGTTTTCCTTCCTGTCTCCTCTATTAGCCTGTGCATTTGTGGAAGGCTGAGGCATATCTCACTTCTCTGTATTTTCAGTGAGTGGCATCTGCTACATACTTAGTGGATAGTTAGAAATATGAATGGATGAATGAGTGAATATGTGTGTGGCTTCTCCCACTAATTAATTATATTATAGGTTCAAGACAGCCAAGGCTATCTCCTTTTCCAATTGTGTCTGGTGTCTCATTCATTTTAGGGCCCTGCTATGGCTGACCTGTATCCCTTGAAAAGTCATACATGGATAGCCTAATCTTGGGGGTGTCAGTATTTGCCAATAATGTTTAAAGAGCTAAAGATGTTGTAAACGGACATTTCCTGTCCTGACTGCCAGTTCCCAAATAACCACTCAGAGGCTGAATATCAATTATAACTGCTTGGCCAATAGCTCAGGCTTATTACTAGCTAGCTCTTGCATTTAAATTAACCCATTTCTATTAACCTATGCATTGCCATGTGGCTCGTGGCTTTACCTGTCCTCTAGCATCCTGCTTCCCTGGTGGCTGGCATCTCTTCAACTCTCCCCCTCCCAGCATTTTCAGTTTGGCTTTCCCACCCAGCCTTATTCTGCCTTGCTGTAGGCCAATCAGCTTTTTTATTAACCAATGAGACTAATACATATTCACAGCATATAGAAGGATTGTCCCACAGCAAGAACTTAAAAGGAGTCTGTGGTTAGAGGCTCCAGTCTGCCTGGGCTGGCATGGGGCTCACGGTGTAGCTGAGGATGACCTGGAACTCCCGATTTTCCAGCCCCCACCTCCCCAGCACTGGGACTACAGGTGTGCATCACAACTTACACACTGGTGTAGGCGGAGCTAAGGCTCTGCATCTAGACAAGCCTCTACCAGCTGAGCCACATCCCACCCGGCCCTGTCTTCTTTACACAAAAGGAGATTGTGACACACAGAGAGACCGCAGGAATATGCCAGCACAGAGCAAAGGCAATGTGAGGATACCCTCTGCAAGCCAAGGAGAAAGGTCCTATGAGGAACCAGCCTGCCTCCGATTCCAGCTTGGGGAGCCTGGGAGAAGAATGTGTCGTTTTGCTCGCCCTGGTCTGTGATGTTTTCCTGCAGCAGCTCAAGCGGACTAGTGTAGGCCATGTCTTATCCCGACTCGAGCCCCAGGGCCCATTTGGGGTGTGCTGTGAGCAGCCTGATGGGAGCTCTCCCATGGCCCCATCGCTGTCCAGATGCCCACAAGCCCAGCTTCAGGTGGCCGCAGCCTTACCAGGGATGGTGTTGTCCAAGACAAAGCCCAGGAATCCACCGACAAACATGCCTGTGGTCAGGAGCACCTGGATGACCTGGTCCAGCTGGAGAACCCCTGGAATGAGACAAAAGTGATGGTTCACGGGGACCACGGGCCGCCCTGCTTCACACCCATAGCAGTGACAGTCCAGGGGAGACAGGACTCACCTGTCTGCAACTTCTCAGGGTTCTCGTTCACCCAGTTGGGGATGGCGAGCCCACAGTAGATGGAGAAGCCAAACACAAAGAGGTTCCTGGATGAATTCATGTCCACATACTGTGGGAGAAGGGGTTCCCGAGATCAGCAGGCCCACAGATGACTTTACACATGTGCACTGTGGCTGCTTTGGGAGGTGGGATGCAGTTGGCTGTTTCTTTCTTATATTGGGGGTTCAGTGTGTCTCCTAGCACCATAGACCCCCTCCTCTCCCTCTCCCTCCCCCTTTGCCCTCCCCCCTCATCTCCCCCTCTCCTCCCCCCCTCCTCCCTCTCCCATGCAGCCCATCCCTGGGGCTCCTCTCAGGCCGGGTGGCATTGTTGCCCACTGAGGTGCCTCACCTGCAGGTTGGAGATCCCCACAGCGCTGATGACCCCGAACATGACAAGGAACATGCCTCCGATCACCGGGGTGGGGATGGTAGCGAATGCTGCCCCAATCTTCCCAAACATGCCCATCAGGAGCAGCACGCAGCCTGCTGTGACAATCACCAGCCTGCTCCCGACCTGCACACCCAGAGAGAAGGGATAGGAGCACCAGGACAGACAGACGCCCCGGAAACCCGCTCCTTCATCCTTCACACTGCTGTCGTGAGAGCCTGTAGAACCGGCATCATGTATGCTAAAACTGCCCCCCCCCCCCCCCGCCGCCCCACCATGCTCCCACACTGAGCTAGGCAGAGATGAAGGAGGAACTCGGGTCCTGGCTTCAGCCCTCATCTCTCTGGCCTGCTTCTCTCACACCTGGTGGGTACATTACTAACCTCTCTGAAAGTCAGTCAGCCTCCACAGCTACCACACGAGATTAGGGATACCACACAATTCAATAGGATAAGGCCTGCGAAGGTTTGGAGCAATATGCGTTGGGCACGTGGAATGCTCAATAAGGGGAAATGGCAGGGGACAGAGGCACAAGGCTCTTCTGCAGCATAGTGCCCCTCCGAATGTTGCTTATGCTTGGCCCACTAGGAAGGAAGGTCTCTGTCTCCCTACCACATCACTTGTTCCTCCAAAGACGTGAATCTCATTACAACATCCACACCTACTCTTTGTCCACAGCACCATGTGGACACCCGGTACCAGGGACACTAGTCACAAGAGGCCAGGGCAGGAAGGAAAGGAAGAGGATGCCTTGCACACACCTCTCATTCTGTAGAAGAGAAAACTAAAGAGAGGCGCCCAAGGCCACGTGGGAGCCCCGTGCCACACCAGGGTCTCCAGCGCCCAGCTGAGCCATTGGGTTTTATCCACAGCACTGCACATTCACAGCTGTCTAGGTGTGTGGTTCACTCAATGTCCACCTCCATTCCCACGTCATCTGGTGCTTCATAAGGGGGGCGTCTATGCTCCCAGCAGGAGAGACATGTGACAAACAGGAAATCTCACAAAGGGAGCAGGAAACACCCAACAGCAGCCCACGGTGTGTTCTGAAGAGTCACAGGACAGTGGCCACTGAGGGAGGCTCTATGGGGGCTGGCCAGTCTGGCCAGCGGGGACAAGTCAACCAGTATACAAGAAAAGAAGGGAAGACAGAGCGCCATGCACAGAAAGGTTTGGCGGAAGACTATTCTAGAGAGAAAGTGGCATACGTGAACTCTGTGGTGGGAAAAGCCTGGGTCATTTGGAAGCACAAGAAAAATGCCTGGGCTGCGGTGCCCGGGACAGTGGTGGGAACCCAGAGCAAGGGATGGGCTCCATCCTCCACGGCCCTGGGGGTGGGGAGGGGCAGAAACAAAATGTGGCACAGCCATACAGTGAGGTATCATTCGGTCCCCAAAGGCAGTACGTCTGACACCTGCTGAGCCTCGTGGTGCTTTAAGTGAAAACTGTCCCCAGAGGGTCACACATTAAATGCTTGCTTCCCTTCTGGTCGCGCCCTCTGGCGAGGTTATGGAGCACTTAGGAGCCAGAGGATCGCCAGAGACAGGGTGGGCTTTGAGGGTTTACAGCCTTGGTGTCCTTCCTCAGCTTGTTTGCTCTCTCTTTTCCTCCCCTCCCCTCCCTCCCTCTCTCCCTCTCTCCTGTGAGTGGTTAAAATGTGATCAGCCAGTTCCTTGCCCCGGCCTCCATGCCATGCCTCCCTGGTCACGAGGGCTCTGTCGCGCTGGGACCAGAGGTTAAAATAAGTCCCTTCTTCCTGAAGTTGCTTTTGGTCGTAGCATTTTATCGAGACACAAGCCAGTCATGAAAAGTCAGACAATAGGTCTCCATTCACAGGAGGTCTCCAGGGGCCTCCAAGGCATGGAGATGGGAAGCAGGAAAGGTTGCCAGGGATGGTGGTGGTGGGGAGCTGGGGGCGGAGACAGAGAAGAGGATGGGGGAGGGGCAGGAAAGGGGGGAAGAGAAACAAGGAGTAGAGAGGATGAGAAAAGGGTTGGTGAGGAGTTGGGGGTCCTTCGGGCGGGGAGAAGGATGGACAGTGCCAAGGGTGGCACAACAGTGCCAGTGTGCTTATGCCCAGCGCTGTGGCCACACTGACCCCAGCATTCGCGAGACTGAGGCAGGAGGTGCAGACATTGGAGGCTACATGCTATGGGATGTCTTTCTGTACGCTGTGAATATATGTTGTTCCCATTGGTTAATAAATAAGCTGCTTTGGCCTATGGTAAGGCAGCTTAGAGGCAGGCGGGAAATCCAAGGAGAGAGACAGGAAAGAGAAAGGCGGAGTCTGAGGACACACCAGGCTGTTGCCCAAGGAGCAACATGCCAGCAGACTGGTAAGCCATGGAACACACCGCAAAACATAGATTACTAGGAATGGGTTAATTTAAGATATAAGAGCTAGCTAGCAAGTGGCCTGCCATAGGTCATATAGTTTGTAAATAATATTAAGCCTCTGAGTGATTATTTTATAAGTGGCTGTGGGACCGCGGGACCAAGTGAGACCGGAGAAAATGTTCGACTACAGCTACATAATGAAATCCGTTATCAAAGCAATGGAGGGGAATAATGTCAAAGCATACTATATGTGCATGGAATTGTGTATAATAAATAAATTAAAATATAATATAAATAATTTTAAAAAACTACCACACTAACTGTTTAGAAATGGTTATAATGGTAAGTCTCATGTAATGCATCTTTTATTACAGTAAAAATAAAGGCAAGAGAAAGCTTCATTCCCTTCACTAGAGGTTTTTAAAGCAAAGTGGTGACGTGATGTGATTCACATTCTAACAGCTTCCTCCAGGACAGGCATGTGTTATAATTACTCAGTAAGCGATTGCTACAGAACATGGTGAACTTTGACTTCTCCTTTGCCTGTGTGGAGGTTCACTTAACATCCAAAACTTGTCTCACACATCATTGGCTGTTTCGATCCAGAACCTTAAAAGAGACTCCCCTAGTTCAGTGGTTCTCAGCCTTCCTAATGCTGTGACACTTTAATACAGTTCTTCATGCTGTGGTGACCCCCAACTGTAAATTATTTTTGTTGCTACTTCATAACTAATTTTGCTACTGTTAGGAATCGTAATGTAAATATCTGTGTTTTCTGATGCGTTTAGGAGAACCCTGTGAAAGGGTCATTCCATCTCCTAGAGGGGTTGTGCCCCACAGGTTGAGAACCACTGCCCTAGTTCATTTCAATAGAGGGCTGATTATTGGAATGGAACCTGCTTCAGAATACACGCACAGGCACATAGACACACACACACACACACACACACACACACACACACACACACACACACACAGGAAAAAAACCAATTGTTGCAATACCTGAACAGGCCACAAGAGGGAGTGTGAGCCCATTAAAAACCAAGTGGCCTTTGCACCTATATCTCAGGGTTAATCTAACTTCCCGGTTGAGCCGTAGCTTGCCCTGTGCCTGTGGGTCTTTACTCCCTGCTCTTTTCATCTCCCCTAAAAGGCCTCAGCTTAGAGACTATGTCCACAGAAATTTGTTTTGTGTATGGAATGTAATTTTCTGTTCTTCAGGGGACTTGTTTCCTTTAACAGGAAGGAAAACGTTTGCTGAACTTAGCCCCCTGCTACATTTCTAGTGCCCTCACGGCCTTGAACAAGGGCCCTGAAAGCCTTGGGAAAGTATCAAAGGCTCCAGAGTGTCCAGAGAGCCAGGAGCTGCTGTGGAGGTGACTCGGGTGGGGATTTGGTTGGGGATTTCAGCTCCAGCGGTGGCAGAGGGTTTCCGATAGAAGGTACAGTGCCTCCAGGCTGCACCCTGGAGCCACCGAGGGAGCCATAGATAATTCAAGTTGGGACACTGCAGGGAGAGGGCCGTATAATTTCCCCGAGCTCACAAAACCCCTGCAAAGATACACTGAAACGTGGTGGGCAGCACGATGCTACTGTTTCAACATCATTTAGAAACACCATCCTGAGGATTCCTTCCTGGGCTCCTTAGCAGGAAGGGGGGTGGTGCTTGAAGAGACGTTAGGCAGAGACTAGTCAAAATTGAGTTCTAGAAACCAGACAGACAAGTCATGGATGGAGTAGAGATGAGCACAATCCTGGGAAGAGAGAATGCTGAGGTCCTGCTGTGCAGGGGACAGTCAGTCTGCCGCACCAGGAAGGGAGCAAAGGGGATGTGCACGGAGCCCTGTGGAGAAAGTAGAACCCAGCGGAAAGTTTAAGGACAGTGAGTAGTTAGAGATGACCTGAGTGGCAGAGGGGGTTCACTAGGACAGGGACTGCAGAAAAACGGAGCATATGTGTGTTTCAGAGGTCTCTGGACGTCAGGGGCCCTGGGGACCTGAGCTGGGTCTGGCTAGGGACAGCTGAATATTCAGGGCTGGGCTAAAGGCAATGGGTGTCCACCACAACCAAAGAAGGCCAAGTGTTGACATTGATATCATGACCCCCACAGAGACAGCCACATTCTGGGCCCCTAGGCCGTGAGTATGTAGCCTTTCTATGCTTGGCAAATGTACTTTGCAGAGGTGCCTGAGCTGGGGGCGGTGAGCTAGGGAGGGTCTCCTGGATCACACTGGGGGTCCAGCACAACTTCATGAGTCTTTGTCAGTAGACAACTTTTCACATCCGTGACAGGGGAAGATGGGAAAAAGGGCCACAGACTACGGACAGAGTAGCCTGTAGAAAAGGCCTCCCAAGAGGAGTATTTCCCTGTCCACACCTGCATGCAGTCCCATCTCATTTCTGACTGCCAGATCAGCAGGGTGATACTGTCTAAAACCAGTCTCTGTGAGTTGTCACAGCCACAACAGGAAACTAATTTGCAGGGACCCAGCCCCGCCCCAGAAGCCTCCATCAGCAGCCTTACCCTGGTGATGCCCAGTGCCCCGACGTTCTCACTGTAGGAGGTGGTACCATTCCCGGTCCCCCAGGCCCCTGCCAGCAGGCAGCCAAGGCCCTCAATGCCAATGCCACGGTTGATGGCATGCTTCGGAGGGGGCGGGGCCCCGACCAGCCGAGCGCAGGCATGATAATCGCCCACCGACTCCACCATGGAAGAGATCACTCCAGCAATGATCCCAAAGACTCCAGCCAGGCTGATGGTAGGGAGGCCCCACTGTCCTGCAGAGGTAACCCAAGGGGAACATCTGGGCAGAGGAAGCTGCTAGACCCCAAGTCATTTCAAGCCTGGGAAGCTCTCAATTGCCAGAGCTTCAGCAGCTCCTGCCCTCCCTTCCACGCTGAGGTGGAGCAGATGTCCAGACTCGGAGATCATAACGCACAGAAAGGTAGAAATGGTGCTTCCTTCAAAGAGAGCCTTGGAGCCGTTGGGAGCTAAAACTCCACTAGAGTGACATCATATATCCACAATCCATGATCCAGACAGGCCATTCTTCAGCCCTGGCTACTTTTATATACTTTAAGGGAAGACCAGAAGTGGTCTAAAGGAAGCTCTGATCTCCCCCAAAATAGTCTAACTCAGCCCTACGCCTCCTTCGTTTGAGGTCCACTGAACCTCTCAGGAGATCCACAGATCTGCCCTCACATATCCCAAGGCCAGGGCTTCTGGGTAACATGGAGGAGGGTGAGGAGCTTAGGCTGGCTCTGAGGAAGCTCCTGGAATAAGGGCATTTGGCCTACTCTTCGCAAGGGCTTTTCAGAACAACGTGGGCTTAGTGTCTGAATTCCCAGCTTCTCAGGTGGCTGAGGCAGGGGGATCACAAGTTTAAGGCTCTCCCGTCCTTCTAAGTGAGTTCAAGGGCAGCCTAAGCAACTTAGCAGTACTCTAGTTCAAAAGAAAAAGTGAAAAGGGCTGCGGATCTATGTCAGCCATACAGCAATTTTGGAGCAAGCATGAGGCCTGGACTCAGTCCCCACTAACACACGTGCACACCTTGCGACAACCTGGAATCCTCCCTCCTCACCCTCTCCTCGTAGGAATCTCCGTGGAGGCCATCTCCCCTTGCAATCCCTCCCCAACCTTTTTCAACCCTCCATCCAGCGCCCTGAATCCCACAGACAGTCCCAGGAAACACCTGTCCCAAACAATGAGGACCCCATTTCTCCTCACCTGGATAAGGGAAGCGAAACCAAGGGGCCTGGCTCAGCACGCTGCCTTTGGTGTCCGTTCGGGCCATGTAGCCATATGCCATGGGGGACTTGGGGAGGGTGTTGGTGACAGTGAGCACGAAGCAGAAGAGCCAGGAGATGCAGAGGGCCAGCAGCACCTGCCGGAGAGAGCGGCCCTTCACACTCTGCCTCTGCGAGGGTGTGTGGCTGTGTGGGATGCTCTGAGACCGGGGCATGCCAGGTTACGGACTCTGCTGCTGACGACAGGAATCTGGATAAATTAGCAAGAGAGGCAGAAAACTCACCATGGAAAGAGACCTCGGGCAAAGTGGGACAGAAATGTCCACACTGGGCAGAGCCTGTGGCAAAAATCTGGCTCTCACACTATGTGCTTATCTTCCTCTGTGCCATGGGGTTAGACCCACTCCTCTATCAGAGCCTGAAACGCAGTGGGATCCCAGAACACTTAGTGGACGCTCCCCTGGGGAGACTGTTGGCTGAAGCCCAATGGTGCATCGGGGACTGTTGCTTCTGGGGGTCAGAGAGAAACTTGTGTGGAAGTACCTTTCTAGAAAGCTCTGGAAAAGGAGGTACCCGTGAATCACGAGAGGCGTGGCTGTCATTCCCAGTGCTTGGCTACGCAGGCAGCCAGGAGCTAAAGCTGTTCCATACCGGTGCGGAGTAGGAACCCGAGCCTGTATGCCACCAACCACTAGGGGGCGCCACACAGCCAACCGAGAGAGAAAAGGTGGTGAGGGGTGGTTCTTACAGGGAAGACCTGAAACAGGTTGAATTTGGAGATGTGACACTTCTTCTTTCTTCCGTACATGGGCACAGGCACCACGACGTTTTTGAGGTACTGAGAAAACAGCACGATAAGGAAGATGGTCCTGAAACAGAAACAAATGGCCACGCCTACTTGGTGGGCTGACTTCTTCCTGGTGGGGCCGGGGTACCCTTTCCAGGCTCCGGGAATGGGCCAGGAAGCTGAGCCGCCTTGTCCCAGTGGCATCCGTGGCTTCCCTGGTCCCTGTAGGAAGCACAGGCAGAGTCCTGCCATCCCTGAAGAGGAGTCAAGCCCCATTGGGAGATGCTGCTGGCTGAGGGGAAATAGCGGAGGAGGAGACTGTCACTTCCGGGAGTCGGAGAGAAATGATCAGCTGATAGCAGGATCAAGCCAGCCATGAGAGCCACCGAGGCTGGAGTCTGAGACATCTCCCAGGCAGTTCTGCACATCTGATGCCCCTCACGTGTCTCTCAGAGCCCAAGGGGGCACAGTGAATGAGAACGCCACCCCTAAGCTCCAGTGTAAAAGCTGGAGACTTCTTGAGGCTCCTTGACTGTCATCAGCCCCCCATAAACACCCCAGCCCTGCACACACGCAGCACCTTCTGACTCGTGGCTGTCCCCCAGTCTTGCAGGTTATTGGCTCTGTCTTCTCTCACAGACTATAAACACCCTTGCGAGCTGGGGCCATCCTTTGTACCCTCCTCCGTTCAATGAAACCCTAGCCGGCAAGGGACCAGTAGAGTCAAGTTTTCATAAACACTACCTGTTCTTATACACTGCTGTGATAAACTGGTTTCTATGAGAATCAATACGGTTAAAATATTGAACAGTCATAATAGATTCTAAGGATCAATTGTTACTCTTTTTAAGATAAGACAATGTGGGGCTGGAGAGATGGCTGATCTTCCAGAGGACTCAGGTTCAATTCCCAGCACCCACGTGGCAGCTCACAACTGTCTGTGACTCTAGTTCCAGGGGACCGGACACCTTCACACAGACATACATGCAGGCAAAACACTAGTGTACATTAAATAGATAAATAAATAATTTTTTAAAAAAGATATGACAATGCCCATGGAAGTATTTATAAGCCAATATCCTGGATTCCAAAAGTGTCTCGTGGGTAACCTTCTACCAAACAGGACTGAGATGGCCTCCCTCTCTCAGAGAATACTTACAGGGCAGAAATCCCCCAGTGGATCCCGGCGTCATTGCCGGCAGATTCAAAGAGAGGCAAGGCCACCAGAGAAATGGTTGGGGCGATGGTCAGGGGGCCGATGTAGCGCATGAGAAAGCCGATGAGACCGGAGAAACCCACCAGCATCTGGACACAGGAAGCCACCATGACAGCGCCCTGCAACTGAAGGGAAGTGTGGGCCTCAGTGGGGACCAGGCTACCCCACAGGGCTGGCTGCAGCAGCCCATGGGCTCCGCTATTACCCCATTACACCTCGGCAGTACTTTCTCAGGCAGTGCAGAGGCCAGACGGGAACCCAAAGGAATGTAAGAGACGGGAGCTGACATTTTCATGTAACTGCCGCTTTGGGGACATAGCTTTCACAATTACTTGTGGATTGGAGTCGCAGCAGGGAGGAAGACTCCTCACAAGAACAGCAGAGCACTCAGCATCCTGCTTCTCTGTTTTTCTGTCTTTCATTTTCTACGGCAAGTGCTCGGCACCTTTTCCCACAAACGGCCAGTTAGAGTATTTTAGGTTCCATGGCCCTACAGGAAGTGTGGCAGTGTTTCCAGGCAGCTGAGAACACATAAGCAAGCCGTGTTCCATCAGAACTTCATTTCCAGGCAGTGACAATGGAGTTTCATATAATTTCGATGTGCCAGGGTATTTTATCCTTCTTTCTATGTTTCTAAAAATTAGCACTTAAAACGTAAAAAACCATTCTTAGCTTGTGTGCTGTTGAGCAATTCATTAACAGGCCGGATTTGGCTCTGTGCCGCCTGATCTAGTGGATTGCATGAGTCTGTCTCTCCTTTTTTGCTTTAACAGGATGATGGTATCTCTTCTCTTTAAAAATATTGTATTTTATTTTGAGACAGGATCTCATGGGGTCCAGGCTAGCCTTGAACTCACTATGTAGCTAAAGATGACTTCGAATTTCTGATTCTCTGCCCCGACCTCCAGGGTGTTGGCATTACCTCTGGTTTACGGGATGCGGAGGATCACACCCAGGGTTTCATGCGTGCTAAAGTGAACACTCTACCAACTGAGATGCATCTCAGTCCCCTAAATTTATCCTTACAGAGTTACTGTTAACTTTCTCAATGTGAATGAATACATGGCTGTTGTGTTTCACATGTGAAAATACCGTACAGGCTCATGTGTTTGAACACCCGATCCCACGGCTCTCTCTCTTTTTTTTTTCTGCACCCATTTCTTTAGAAACAGAATCTGTTCACTTTTCTTAGACAGTTCCTTCAATCTTAGTGTGTCAGCTTTCCTGCGGCGGCTCTCATCTGTGGCTGGACCTGTGCTGTCCGGTCAGCCCGCTGACCATCTTGGGCTTCCACAACTGAGACAGATGTTCAGTAGACACAGGGATCCACTCCATCTCAAGAGTGAACAAGACAACCAGGCACTCATCAATTGAAGCAAAGAGGTTGGCACGAAAGAGCTTTCTCTGTTAGTCAACACTCTGGAAAACCTTGGCCAGTGGAAGGACCTAATAATGTGGCAGACCTGGCTTTGGGGCTCACTGTGCTGAGACTCCTCAGGACAATGTTAGGGAAATGGAAAGTGACGGGCCACCTTGACCCTGGGCCACCAGAACCCGGCCCTAGGCTGTGTTGTACAGTAGGAGTCTCCAGACTCCTATTTGTGGATGGCCAAGAAGGAAAATGTTTAGATTGTAAGTGCCATGTGTGGTTTCTGACTTGTATTTTTTTTCCAAATAACCTTTTTGAAATAGAAAAGTCATTCTTAGTCCATGGCAATAGAAGAATGGGCTGCAGAGGATGGAGAGATGGCTCAATGGTTAGGGAGTACTTGCTGCTCTTGTAGAAGACCAAGATTTGGTTCCTAGCACCTACATGGTAGCTCACAACCACCTTTAACTCCAGTTCCGGGGGATCTGAGGCCCTCTTCTGGCCTATGAAGTCACTGCATGCATGTGGTATGCATACATGCATGGCAGGCAAACACATAAATATATATATCAATCAGGCCATAGATGGGCTTTGGTCCAAGACTCACAGTTTGCTGACTCCTGCTTTAGGGCTCCCTGCATGTCACAAACACAAAAATAAATAGTCGATGCATTAAAGAAAATATGAATGTGTCTTGAATGCTGCCTCCGTGGAGCATGTAAGAGTGTTCTCAAGAAGACCTATGTTCTGTCTCTGTGCTCTCCATCCAGGCAACTCCAAATCCTCTCCCGCCCGTCACCCTGTTTTGTTTCCATTTTCTTACTGGAGTGTTTCTCTCTCTCCCTCCCATGATGTGCACACACACACACACACACACACACACACACACACACACATCACTGGACTGTCAGCTTCCTGGGGGCAGGCCCCTTGTCCGTTTCGTCTGGGTCAGTGGCTTAAGTAGAACATCTTTCTTACAGGGAGTTGGATTATGATGAGCAAGTGAATCAACCCAGCAGCCCCTCTCCCGTTACCTCTCGGATCCTCTTCTGCCACTCTTCAATGAATTCAGGAGAGCTGGTGTTGACCTGGCTGGCATTGAGAGTCCACTCCGGGCATTTCCAGGCAGGAAGAGAGAGCATGGCCAGAGAGGGTGCCACAAAAGCGAAGGTCCCTCCTTGGAGAATGGGCAGCCTGAAGGAGGGGAAGGTTGTCACCACCAAGACCCTCCCACACTGCCCTGTTGCAAGCCCCAAAGGGCCTTTTGAGCCCAATTCCTAGCTCAGTGGCAACACATGGCCCCTGCTCCTTCAGTTGCAGGGAACTCTGCTGAGTTCTGAGGAGAGGCCACGAAGCCTGTGTGACTTTGGACAAGATGTAACACCAGGAGGAGGGCTCAGGCTCTGAGGCACCGTGTGAAGCCGGCAGGGGACTTAGAGAACACAGTATCTCTCTACCCCAGGCCCAGAGCACCCTCTGCCGATCCCAGCACAGGTCACACCATGCAGTTCTCCACCTCAGGCCCCCAACAAGTTATCCCCACACTGGTGAGATTGTGCAGCCTCAAAACTAGGTTGCTGGATTCCTTCGTGCTCCTGCGAGCCAAGGGCAACCCCAGGCCTCTTCCCTCAGGTTCCGTATCACAACAGGTAGATGTATGACCTCCAGACCTGTCTGACTCCTGGAAGGCTTCTCCCTCTGATGCCTGTGACAACTAGCATGGCTTAGTCAGTCTGCAGAGAAACCCATGCAGTAGGAAGCCCCCACAATTTGTTCACTAGCAGGCCAGGCTTACCCACCTCTTCATCATCTCTGAACATTGGAATCTGGGGGGCACAAAGGGCTCCCCCAACTTGGATGCAGCTGTCACTGTGACCTACTGAATCTGGGCACTTTTGTGGGGGTAGGTACAGATGTGGGGGGGCACAGGTACATGTCTGTGTATGCAGAAGCCAGAGGACCATCCTGAGTGTGGTTCCTTAGGCACTATCTACCTGTCTCTGTCTCCTTGACTCTGGAATTACAGGTGCCCATCACCACAGCTGGTTTTTGTTTGTTTGTTTATGTGGGTTCTGGAAATCAAACTCAGTTTCTGCATTCTTGCAAAGCAAACAGACCCACTGTGGCTCTTCACCTTTGGGCAGGGCAACATGCGGCTGAAGTCTAGACTCAAAACTCTAGCCATGAAGTTCCAAAGTAAAATAGATGGAATGATGCAGAGAGGGTTGAAACGCACGGATGGTGTGTTAATGTATGTGCATGAATGCAGGTGTGTAACTGCCTTCATTTTAGAATCCTAAGCTAAGCATCAGGACAGGAAGGGGACAGCATGGTGTGCATTGTTGTGTGGAGGGCAATCATAGCGTACATTGCACAAGATACAGAACTCATAGTTCATTATTAGCCATAATCTCGCACATCTGATTCATTTATCAAATGCTCACTGAGTGGCAGGCATAAGGATCAGAGCCACGATGGAGAGGCAACGCCCACTTGGACAGTCATCCATCCTTATCTACGGTTTTGTTTACAATGGTTTCAGTTACATGTGGTCAAATGTACTCTAAAAAGAGTAATATTTGTCTCAAGTCTTTCAAAAGAGATCATTATCATGATAAGGCATCATAATTATTATCATAATTCTATTTTATCACTGGATATTTATTATATTAATCACCTACTGTGCCTAGTCATAAATCAAACTCCATCACTGGTACACATATATAGGAAAGAACATATCATTTCAGAGTTCAGTACTAAGTGCAGTTCCAAGTGTCCACTGGGGTTTTGTAACTCATCCCTTCAGACCAAGAGGAGCCCACACTTCTTTTGCTTCCGTTCTCTGAGTGTGTGTAGCCCTGACCCCGCAGAGTGATGATTCATAAGAACTTGCCCTCTCTGGTCCTCATAAATACTCTAAATACGGTTAGAAACCACACCATGGCAGTGGGTCCCTGGGTCCCGGACATTTCATCATCACCAGGACCCAGGAGAGCAGGAATCCTTCCAGTGCCGAAACCGCCACCACCAAAAACCTGCGGACACTTTAAAAGACCGTTTTGGTTTCTTCTCATTTTGTAGATATGTCATAAAGCTTGCACAAATGTCCACCGGGTATTTCATTGGGCTGTGGAAGATATGCCTTTGTTCATGTAATTTCATGGCCGAAGGATGGTGAATTTACTTATTCACGTTTTATTTGTTTGTGTGTGTGTGCCAGTTAACAACAGCAGAAGTCTACTCTTTCCTTCTATGATGTGGGTCCTGGGGACCAAACTCAGGTCATTAGGCTTGGTGGGCAAGTGCCTTTAGCCACTGAGCCATTTTGCTGGCCCTAGTTTTCATTTTTAAAAAGTCTTTTCTGGGCTAGAAAGCTAGCTCAGTGGTTACAGGCACTGGCTACTCTTCCAGAGGACCCACACCCATGTAGGGCGGCTCACACTGCCTGTAGTGTCCACCTACTCTGAGGGCAGTGCTGCTGTTTGTAGGCTAACTTCTGATGTGCTTCTCTCTGTGTAAGGGTGTTGGGTCCTCTGGAAATGGAGTTACAGACAGTTGTGAGCCGCCATATGGGTGCTGAGAATTGAACCCAGGTCCTCTGGAAGAGCAGCTAGTGTCCTTAACCACTGAGCCATCTCTCCAGCCCCAAAAATAAACATTTTAAAGAATGGAGGATATTTAAGATCCCATTTTATTTCCTCACCTGAATAAAAACTTGTCTCTAGAAGAGATAATGGCGACAATCCAGGGTTTAGCCTCCATCCCTCAAAGGGCTAGTTAACCTGTCTTATAGCTAAATCAACGTATGTTCTAATCTTTGTGTGACGGGAAGAAAACCCTCTCCCTGGGTTGGCCAATGTGTAAATAAATTAACTTTCCTCTATCAGTTTCTGTTCCCTAGTGCCTTTGGAATACAGGATGCTGAGGGGCAGGTTTGTGAGTATCCTGCCATACTCACCATGGCATCTACCATGCCAGAAACATGAAGATAAGTATGCTTCTCAGTGTTAGAATTACAGGTATGCACCTAGGGACTGAACCTAGGGCTCCCGAAATGCTATCCAGGCACTTTACCAGTTGAGCGACATTTCCCAGCCCCCTACCATTGCTCAAGTGCTCAGGTGCCATATCCTCTGTGTTCCTAAGCAAAGTCAACTATGTTCTTCTCTTGCTACAACATCCCTTAAAATATCACAGTATTATGCTTACTACACAGCCTGCAATTATTTATCCACATATTTGACTCTCTTTTAAAAAAAATATCTATATGTATGTGTGCCTGTGTGAGGGTATATGTCCACGAGTGCAGTGCCCATGGAGGCCAGAAAATGGTGTCAGGTGTCCTAGAACTGGGGTTACAGGCAATTGTGACTTGACTGATATGTTGGGAACTGAACTCAGGACCTCTGCAAGAACAGTATTCATTCTTAACTGCTGAGTCGTCTCTCCAACTCCCAATTCCGCTTTTGAGACCCTCATCCCTTTGAGAGGAAGAATCATAAATAAGTCCCGGCACCTACTGATGACAGACAGCCATGAGGCAAAGGACTAAAGACAACTAGTTACACTGCTTCAGGATTCACCCAAGGGAGCTACAGCAGCAAGGTTCAAAGTCGTGCCTACAGGAGACTGATCCAGTGGAGACCTTCCAGTCACTGAAGATTCAGGGCTTCCTTGACCAACAAGTCTTTCTCTTAGAAGATATAACACCCACACCCACCCCCAACCCGGCTTAGGATGCTTTCAAGATGGAAGATCTGTGAGCACTGTCCGCCTTTCCCAACAACTTACTTCTGTGGAAGCTGACATGACTCACTGTGTAGACCAAACGTTGGCACTCCCCCTAATTTAAATTTGTTCCATCCTTAGCCTCAATCTGATGGGATCAAGAGACGAGGCCTCAGGGAAGGAATGGGGTTTAAATGAAGTCATGCAGATGAGGTCCCCCAAGAGAGGATTAGTATCTTTATGAGGAGAAGAGACAAGATGAGAGCTTTTCCACTACATGGGAATCCAACAGAAAAGATGCCACCTGGAAGCCAGAAGAGGGGTCTCACCGGAGCTGAAGAATGCATGCACCCTGTTCTTAGATGTCCAGCCCAGAACCATGAGAAAAGCATGGTTCTGTTGGGTGGACTGAAGTGTCCAGGGGACGGGAAAGTCATACATGTAAAGATGTTCTAAGACTGATTAACTGGTTCAAACCTCCTGGTTGTCAGGGCTGGGGCGATGGCTCAGCAGGAAAAGGCATTGCTACCCAATCTTGTAAGCCTGGCAACCTGAGTTTGATCCCAGGAGCTTACAGAAAGTGGAGGGACAGATGATGTAACTCCACCAAGCTGTCCTCTGACCTCCACACATATTCCCTAGTCAACGACAATCATAAAATTGAGTGAGTACATGCAGTACTACGTTCCGATAGAAATTATCTTGGGCTGTCTTTACACTACATAGTAGTCACTCATTGCTCACCCTGTGTCTCACTCAGCACCCTTGTGACTGTCAGGTAGAACTTTAGGGACTGCATCAACTTATCAGAGCACCAGCTGTCACCATCCAAACGCCAAGAATGTCATCAGAAAGGCTCTGAAGCCACAGCAGAGACTTCCTGGCCTCTCTGCACCCTGCCTACCTGATGTTTCCCCCAGCGTGTTTGAAAGCACCTTGGCTAACGACTTTCTTTTGTTGTGTAACTATAAAAACTTCATGAAGCCATTTCCACATTAGAGTGTTATTCTGAGCAACCGAAATCCTCATTCCTGGGCAACGGATGATTGACCGTTTCGGTCAAGAATAAATTCTCCTCTTCCCTTTGAGTTCTGTGCTGACAAGTGTTGAATTGTTCGGTCTGTGGTATTTTGCTATGGCAGCCAGAGCAGACTGGGACACTTAGGAACAAGATTCAATGGAAAACAACTGAGTCACCTCATCTCTCTGTACTTAAGTTTACCTTTCTATACAATAGGACTAACACACTCGCTTCAAGTGGTGCAGGGGAAATTTTGTGTTTGTAGATCATATTGCACATGCACCATCATGACTGCTATTTTCACATGGGAGAGGAACAAATCAGGTCTTGGGTGGGCCCAGGGCCTGCCCCAGTGTTCAGGCTGCATCCACACCTCATCTTCAGGGACTCATGTAGACTTAGGGTTTTCTTCTTCTTCTTCACATTGTTCCCAGTGGTTTCTCCTTGTTCCCATCAAGAAAGAGGAGGAATGAGGAAATGAAATACAAGGCAGTGTTTGTGATGACAGGAAGGGCAGGCTCTGCCCATCTCAAAGAAGGTGGCAAAGCCTGGGTTAAGACAGGGGAGAGCTGGGGTAATGAGGTGGACGGGCCGCTCGCGAGGTAACCTGGAGAGGGAGTAAACACTCCAAATATGTCTCTTCCACATTTTGTCGGTGCACCCAAGGAATGCAGAAAAATACAAACACTTTGGGCAGCACCCTAAGGTAAAAAACCAAAGTTCAAGTGTGACTACATCATTGATAAGGATGGTCCCTGGTCATCTGACTTGTGCTTTATCCTCCAAACTACAACTTCACAGGTGACCTTATTGATGATCCATATCCTAAGCCCAAAATGACACACTTTCATGGGAAATAAGTCAAGAGGCCGCCATCTTCCCTCCCTCCTTTTCTACCTCCCTCCCTCCCTGCACCCTCTGCCAGCCTCTTTGATTCCCTATCACCAATATGCCTATCACATACGGTTCTGTTAAAACCTGCAGAAGCCTGAGGCCACGACCTGCCAGCACATCTGCGGGAGGATCCGAGAAGTCATGATAAGACTCCAGACGATGCTGATGAGGCACCCCAGGGTCCACTCAGTTTGTGTTCTTCAGGGTTGAGAGTCTCACTCGTGAGACAAGAAGTCCCGCTGAGACTTTTGGAATTCTGAGCCACTCAGTCATTTAATAAAAGAAGATGAGTATCCTGGAAGCTGCCGTGATGAAGAAAGGGAGAGCCGGGGCCAGCACGATGGTGCGGCAAGTGAGGGCCCCTGTTGTCAAGCCTGGTGACCTGAGTCGTACCCCCAGGACCCACATGGTGGAAAGAAAGGGCTGACCCCTGAGAGCTGTCCTCAGAACCATGATGTGTGCGGCACCCCCCCAGGGAATACATGTAATTTTTTAAATATAAAAAGGAAAGGGGATCTTTGGTCCCATCACACTGTCCAAGGAACTATAAACTCAGTGCCTTTATAGGAGAGGGAGAAATAAACAGCTGGAACGGGAGACTGCCCGCTGGCAGGACACAAGCTAAGCATCCCACACAGGGCTCAGGGGCTGTTTCCAAAACTGAAACTGAAAGTTTACTTGGAAAGAAAAGTGACTGTCTGTTCCCAAGTGTTCCAGACAGGAGGAGCAAAGGGCACCCTGTCACACGCTTACTGTGACTCAGTCTCACCCAGTCAGTGAGGAGCAGACAGAAAACCCAGCCTGACTTTGGCCTGTGCAGAATCCTACCGCAAGGAAGTTTCCTGAAGACTTAGAGAAGGATTTTCTGTAGGGAGCAAGTGCAATGGTGTGAGTGCCCATAAAATACAGAAGAGGACACGCTCCTAAATGACTTTGGAATCATTTTTAAAAATAAAGCTCTAGTGGAAAACAAATGATAGTTTGCATAGATGAGACATCTATACAACATGTTCCCTAAAAGAAAAATCCAACATTACAAAGACGCCAGATATCTCCAGTTAATCTACTGATGTAATGCAAATGCTACCCAAATTCCAAGATGTTTGTTATTTTATTCAGTAAAATGCTTTGAAATCTAATTCTAGAATGATGAAAAAAAGCCAGAATACTTTAGAAATAATTTTAAAGGAAAGTATGATGAAGAAAAACACACCCAACCAAATAAAAGTACGCAACCAAGTTACTAATTTTAAAACAGTGAGGGACAGGATGGAGAGATGTCTCTGTCTTTAAGAGTGTCTGCTGCATGCACTTGAGGACAGGAGTCTGGGTTCCAGCAGACATGTAAAAAGCTGGACTGTCCCACACCCACCTGCAACTCCTTCAGTGAGGGGAGCAGAGACAGGGAGACTGCGAAGACTCGCTGGCTGCCACCCTAGGTGAAACAACATGACCTCCAGGTTCAGTAAGAGACTCTGCCTCAAAGGGACAAAGCAGAGTGATAGAGGAAGACACCTGGCACCTCCCTCTGACTTCTGTTTGAGTCATGTATGGTCAAGGAAACACATACACATACGCCAGACAGACAGACAGACAGACACACACGTGCGCACACACACACACACACGCACACACACACACACACACACACACACACTATTATGTAGTTCCTTCTGAAATTAAAGCCTTACATCTTGGAGGGAAACTTAAGAAAGGATCTTTACAGGGGAGTGAAACAACAGTATGTTCTAGGAGGAGGTGAACTACTTCAAGGATGTTCATTAGGACAGGAAGTACATAACTCAAAATAGCTTCAGGAAGTCCCTGAAACTGATCAGATACACTAGGACCTTCCCTTCCCAAGTGCACACAAAGAGTAAAGTCTGCTGAGAGTCATGCTCAGACAAGCCAAGCTGAAAGAAGGCTTTCAGAAGCCCATCTGCTTGAAGAAGCAGAGACCCGCTGAATCACCCAGAAGAAACAAAGACCAGCTGAGCTGCTTGGAAGACCCTCAGACCAAATGAGTCACCCGGAAGGATGCTCTCCAGCCTGTTGAGCTGCCTGCAGGCTGTGTAGTGTGCTCCAGGGTTCCCAGCTGTTTGGGTCTCTGAAACGATGGGCATCAGGAATAGCAGAGCTCTTGAGATGCAGCTCATGGAATGAACCACACAACTACAACAACATCCCCTGGTGTTTCCCCGAATGTGCAGATTCCCATCTAAGAACAACCCTAAGGATGTGGATGCACCACATAACTGAGGACCAGGTTGGTGGTGAGCAAATAAATTTCATTTCATTTTTCCCTCAATGTTGTGCAACAGTCTCCTCTGAAATTACAACATTCCATCCTACTGGGGAGCTCCTTAATCAGGGAGGTAAACAACTAAAAACAAAAAACAAAAAACAACACAATAGCTCCAAGAACTCCCTGAAACTGACCGGATTCACTAAGACCCTCCCTGCCGAGTAAGCAGAGCCGAGCCGCAAAGGAGACTGAGAAAAGAGCAAAGACTGAGACAGAACAGCTGTCTGGAATAAGCAGAAGCCAGCTGAGCTGCCAGGATGAGGTTTAAACCAACTGAGGCACCAGAAAGGACACTCTAACCTACTGGACTGTCTGCAGACTGTGAAGTGTGCTCCAGTTCCCGGCTTTGTGAGCTGTCACCCATGTGGGGGTGAGCTTTGGTGATATAGCTGTCATTGAGTCATTTCTGCTCCTGTAACTCCTCACCCATATTCCTGTAAGTAACCTCAATAAAACTCATCGATTCACCAAGCTGGACTTTGGTGTCCATACTTTAGTCTGTTGTCAGTTCCCTATCGGGAATGAGTAGACATCTGTTCATGTCTCCCCAGGAAAAGTCTGTCACACCACACACACACACACACACACACACACACACACAAGCACATGTACACAAATAAAAATAAGCAGTGAGATTCTAGTTGAAGATATAAGACTCCTGGAAACACAGGCAGCTCAGAAAGAGAGTGCCTAGGACACATAAGAATTTAAGGGCTGCCAAGCCTGATAACCTGAGTTGGATCCCTGGGACCCACATGACGAAGGAAAGAACTGACCCCCACAGATTGTCCTCCTGATGACTACACATTCACTGCAGCATCTCCGCATCCCCCGCTAAATAAGTAAATAAAATGTAAATTAAAAATTAGTATGAATGGATAACATAACTATTAAAAGCAATGTGTTTATAAAAACTGGGAAGATTACGGCATAAAATGTGAGGGGTGGTTGTCACTTGACTAGTGTAATTTTGATTGGTCTGTTTTCTTTGTCCATTTTATACAATTTCCAATATATATACTATGTACAGGTAAGCAGAAAACATGAAAATGTGTGCTTATTTTAAAGAAATAAAACAAAAATGTAGTTCATCATTACAACAAAAAAAAGAGCTTAGTCTAAGGTGCACAGAATCATATTCTCTGTGAGAGATGAATGATTATGCAATAAATAATGCTGAGAAAAATTGGTGTTTAGGGGGAAAGTGATCATTTTCAACCCTAGAAACATAAAACCTTTAGTGCACAAAAGTCTTCATTAAAATTAAAGATACACAAAATATTTATGATAACTAATAGAGACAAAAATTTAATATTCTCATAATATATTTAGATAATATATATAAATTAAAATTTTGATAAAAATTAATGAAAACATTGATTTATTAATAAAATTCCCCCTCTTGAAACCACTAAACTGACATTAAAATATATTTTGGGGGTGTAAGTCCCAAGGATAAAGAGAATGGAGTAGGAAACAATTGCATTAAAGTTTGGCAACTGAAGAGCAGATGGTGAGAAGTAATGGGTCTGCCAGACCCTAGGAAACAGATCCCACACAGGAAGAGGTAAATGGTAGTATTCTGAGAAGTCTCAGGAAACAGTCCTCAATGTGGGGATAAACACGAAGCTGTGACAGTGGGTGTCTTGACAGAAGGCTTGAGGTCTATTGTATGGAAAGAGCAAAGCACAGGGTCCCTGGGGGGGGGTAGACAGCAGGCAGAACTGGATGTGGGAGCCAGGGGAGGCCATCCTGACATGGGCCTCTGGTCAGTGTGTACACATGGAACACTAACACCCCCAGTTCACAATCCCACTCAGAGTCCAGAATTCTTCTGGCCAGCTCCTGTCTCTCCAGGTAAGAGACTATGAAATCTTTTTCTGAATATTAAAGCAGCATGGAATGAAAAGTATAGAGCTGCTGAGAATGAGACTCCCCTAGCCCCACTGTGCCACCTACAATTAAGAACAACTTGAATTGTGGTCCTTGCAGGTGAGTGATGGTAATGCATGCATGTCAGGCTATAGTGAAGGCCAAGGACCCACTTCAGGTTCAGAACATCTGGTCAACCTCTTAGAACAGTAGTTCTAAACATGAGCAGATGAACAAGGATCATCAGCGACCAAGCAAATACAAAGGAAAAAGAGACAAATAAAAGTAACTTTTAAAAACTTTGAAATATTACTCCTCAGGAGTTCAAGGTCATTTCCGGCTTCTTAACAAGTTCCCTTTCTTAAAAGAAAAGGAAAGAAAGCATTACCACTTATACCTAAAAGACTTTGCAATCATAAATCAAAAAGAGTATGAATAAAAAAGAAATATTGTACTCAGAACAAAAATAGCTCTTGAAACAATTTTGCAAAAATGAACTTAACAGAAGCTTTAAAGATAAAGCTGTGCCAGGTAGTGGTGGCACATACTTTTGATCCCAGCACTTGAGAGGCAAAGGCAGGTGGATATCTGTGAGTTTGAGTCTAGCCTGGTCTACAGAGTGAATTCCAAGACAGCCAGGGATACAAAGAGAAACCTGGTCTTGAAAAGCCAAAGTGAAATAAAATAAAGGTGAACTTTTTCCCTCCAAACAACAAAACTACATAGGCATATAAATAAGAACTAAAAGATTAAAAAAAATAGAGGCTTAGTCCATGGAAATCCAATACTTGAATAATATAAGTTCAGAAAGAAATTCAGAGCAATTAATGGGCCAGTATTTATATGTAGAAACATATTATTTAATATAAAGTACAATGGATGAAAATAAACTTGAGCCATGAAATATAAATAGAAATTAACAGGACTAAAGGTATAAAACAAAGTCACAAAGGCTTCAGAACCTCAGAGTTGGATTCCTTCCAGGTTCCAAGGGTAGGAGTGGAGGGATGATAGCCAACACTTTGGGATTCTCAAAATCATGCCACATGCTAGAAGATAATGTACTGTTTTCAAAAGTCTAAAAGAAAATTATTTCTCACCAAAATTTCTATACCCAGCCAAAATATCGATCGAGGGTGAGAACAGAATCACAATATTTTTACGAAGTTTACTTCCCACACATTATCTCCCAAGATGCTTACAGGACTATGTATCAAAAGAAGGAGAAGTAAGTGTGGAAACAGGATCTACCAGAAAACTGAGATAAAGTGCATTTCCTGGGGAGGATGAGAGGGCATCTTAGGAAGACAGATGAGCACAAGGAAACTATCCCAGAGCATGTCAGAGAGTTCCAGAAGACTGAAGAGATGAAGCTAGTAGACTATGTAATGTGAGTGGCATTTTTAAGAAGAGGTTTAGACAACCAGCCAAGTGTTTAAAATTTAACTAGAAACAAGTACACAGTAAATGAAGTATATTAAAACCAAAGTCTGGGTAGGAAACTCACTATGTGAGCCAGCTCCAAACATCATTACAGTGCCATCACTGAAGACGGATCTCTGATGGCCAGATGGGAAGGTAGGAGCATGGAAAGCACGCTTGTGTATGGTAGGGCAAGGGGAGAGAAAATCAAATCCTGGTCATATTGGCTCATCAATCAACAATGCCTAAAGTGGAATCATTTAGAGACTTGAGGCAAAATACCTAAACAACCAGCTAAGAAGCGTGAGAGCATCTTCCTGTGCCTAGAAGAACAGAAGAGGAAAACCTCCCACATGGAAGGGGAAGTCTATTTGTCTTCTTTAAAACAGATGTAGTCAGCCATGGTGGTACAAACCAGTAACCCCCGCACCTAGGAGTCCGAGGCAGGAGGACTGTGGTTCCAGGTCAGCCTGGGCAATGTATCAAGGCTTCTTTTAAAAAACAAACAACATAAACCATCCCTAGGCACTATCCTAAGTGTATCCCCAGCACTCCATGTTGGCAGTGGGTTGGAGGCTTTGTTCTGACATCCCACCCCCGTCCCTTCTGCTCTGCTCTAAAGGCAAGGATGCCTGACCCTGTTCCTCCTCGGCTGATGAGCTCTCATGATGCTCATGAGGGACAGAGGTGAACAGCAAGTATAGTCACAAAGGAATCTCAGGCCAGAGCCTCAAACCAGAGCTAGTCTGCTGACCTTGAATTTGTTAAATGGTCATTGACGGCTTTGAACTCCTGATTCTCCTTGTCTCCACTTCCACTGAGTCATGACTGTTTAATAAATTTGAGGTCATCCTGGGCTACCTGCAACCCTGTGTCCCCCACCCCCACCCCAAACAGACAAACGCTAACCAGCTCAGACTCAGCTGACCTCCCTGTGTACACCAGCCCCTCCTGCCTCCTCATCTGACCAATCCCAAGCTTGCCCTTCTATCCTCTATGGTTAGCACTGCCCCTGCTCCAGCCAGAGATCTGGTGACAGCAGGAATGAAGATGTTCTAGAGATGCTTGTACCCCTCCCCTGGGATATCAAACTATTGAATCAGTGGACCCCAAGAAGTTGGAATTTGCCCCGGAGCCTCATGCTGGGAGAAGGAAAGGGCTGATTGATACCTTGGTACCAGCCAGGGGAAGGACTCATCTTCTAGAAAGAGAGTTCACATAGCTCTGACAATTTGCCAGACCACCTTGCAGGAGAGATTGGAGCTGAGCTGAAGATGGGTCAGTGATGGGCAGAACCACGCCTTGTCCAGGCATGCTTTGTTATTCGTACCTCTTGCCTCTGTTTTAACTTAAACCTGATGTCAGGCCCCTGGGCTCTTCCTTTTCCCTATGTGGTCACATTGAATAAATACCCTTTATCTGTTTTTCAGGTTTATGTCTGTCTAATTGACCTACTGCGGATGGGTGGCTGGGCCTCGGCTGCCAGGGCTGCCAGGGCTGCCAGGGTCTAATCCTAACAACTGGGTAACAGAACCAAGGACAGGGACAGAGCTGAGTCAAGGCAGGGAAGACGGAGTTCTGCTGGAGCATGAGGGCACGAGGAGTCTAAAGCACTCAGGCACAGGAACACTTGTTCCATTTGTGGCGTTCCAAGATGAGAGAGAGAGAGAGAGAGAGAGAGAGAGAGAGAGAGAGAGAGAGAGAGAGAGAGAGAGAGAGAGAGATTGCCTGAAACCCCTTCAGAAGAAATCCCCCAGTTAAAATTACAGCTAGGGCCAGAGACAGGGTTAACTCTGAAGTGACACACAGACAACCTTCTACTTTCTCCAGAGATTACCCCAGAAATGCAATGTCTTGTTTTGAAATAAATCATTTTGTCTCATTTTACAACCTCGGTGAGTTTCCGAAGAGACCAGATAGTCAAGGGGGACACAGAGCCCCAGAGTCATGCCCCAGATGCTGCCAGGGTTGCCAATGGTTACAGTCACCAGCCCCACACTGGGAGAGTCCGTCACGGCTCTCAGGCCAGGTGCAGCAGGTATGGACCCTTGGGATTCTTTTGCCGTTATGTAACTGGGTTTGACTTGTTCTTCTGAACTCTTACTCCATCACCAGCATTTGTGTGTGTCGTGCAGAAAAGCACTGTGTCATCACTGACCAGTGGACTAACTGAATCTACCTGGCCTTTGACTCACTCCTAAACTATTATCACAGCCTTGATTCCTGGACAGTTACTCATTAGGACCTGAGCCGGAAGCCCGTTTCCATGGGTGGGACCAAGCTCGGCTTGTCTACTCCCACATAGCCTAACGATGCCAGCATGTTCTACTCCTTTATTTCATTTCCCTGGGGTGTGAATTCCTTGAATTCCTTGACCCCTGACTCCTGATTAGCTTGTGGGGCTTAAAGAACACCTTGACCAGGTTCACTCACTCCTATAACCAGCTGAAGGGCACTCACTCTATTGTCATAATATTAGAAATGAAAGAGACTTTGGGAGATTGTCAAATCAATTCTTTCATTTTACAGAGAAGAACATTGCAGAGTTAGTGAAGGTAAGTGACTTTCCACATTCCCACATCTCAAAGTCAGGACTAGAATTTGAACCTTACGCTTTTCCATGATTATAACTCATGGCATCAAATGGATGTGATGCACCCATCAAATGGCCTTCCAAACATTTATATTTATGCCCATAGATTAGGGATGCCCTCAGCCTTTGTCAGAGAAGCTTCTTTTCACGGTGGGTGAGGGGTGGCTGCCGAGACTCATGACTGGTCAAAATGCTGAGACTCAGGAACTCTTAGAGTGCTCAGCCCTAAATGGAACATCTGCATCATTTACTTCAAGGACCAGGGAACATCGTGGGGGAAGAGAGGCAGAACTGTAAGAGGTCGAGACCAGAGGGGACCTTTGGAGCACGCAGTCTTCTAGTCATGACACAGCTGTGGCACCCATGAACTCGCAGCAGCAAGAGTCACCTGCCCGGGACTGGTCCCGTCCACATTCCGCTGTGGATGGGGCGGGACTCACAAGGCCCCAGCCGCTCCTGGAGGAGCTGTTGGTAACTAATGGTTGCTGGGGGAGAGGGACATGTTTTCCTCAGTGGTGGAGCCACTGACAAGGTGCCCATGCTGCTGTAAATAACTTCGCGTGTGCTTCTGTAAGCAGCCCTGACGCAACTCACTGGGTCACAAGAAAAGAACGAAGAAAAGAAAGAAGAAAAAATGTAGGAGGGGAGGTGGGGGAGGGAGAGGGAGATGTAAAAACAAAAAAAATGAATAAATAAATAAATGAAACCAAAAAGAAGAAAAAAAAGGAGAAAAAGAGGGAAATGAAAATGTAAGGGGAGACTAGTTAGGAGTGGTGAGTGTATCAGGAAGACTGGTAGGAGGGCAGGAGAGGGTGGTAGGCGTGAAAATGATCAAAATACAATATATGCATGCATGAAATTGACAAAATATAAAGTTTAAAAGGAGGCACAGTTCCAAAGTATCCTTAAAAATGAACAGCATCAGATGTTCGGGGGAGTGGGCTGCCCCAATCACAAGGGCCTTGTGTTTGTAACTCTCCATGGGCAGTTTCAGGGGTCGGGGTGGGGGCTCCTATACAGCCAGGGGACATCAGGTCTCTGGCATGTGGCTGCTGCAGCTTCTTAGACCCAGGGCCAACCCTGAAAGGGGCGGGAGTCCGGATCCAGGGGCCTGAAGTGTAGACTACAATCAACTTGGTACATTTTTGCTTCTTCATTGTACTTTTGAGGGAAATGCTAACTCACAATGAGGAAAGAGAGAAAATGGAAACTCTTCCCAAACCTGAAACATCATCCATCGTAATTGTGGAAGAGCCCCGAGCATGGACACTTGTGGCTGTTCTAGTCGTGGCTTTGTGGTGGGGGACTGGGAAGTCACCCACCTTCACCGCATTGTCGAGATGTGGGCAGCAATCCCAGCCCCCTCTGTAGGAACCCCAACGATGAAGGAACAGAAACAGACAGATCCTGGGAATGCCAGTCAGTGAGCCTAGCCAAAATAGTGAGCTTTGTGTTCAGAAAGAGACCCTGTCTCAAAACCTCAGGCGGACAAAAGACACCAGCATCCTCTTCTAACTTGTGCATGTGTGCTCATGAACACACACACACACACACACACACACACACCTGCAATGTACACACACAAAAAAATAATAATCATAAATATAAATAATAAATAAATAATAAAAATAATAATGAATAAATATATAAAATTTGTGATTTGCTGTTATTGATTATTTTTTTCTCTATAAATATTCTCATGTCTACATAATTTTACATTCATAATTTCCTGTGCTTTTTCCTAAAGAGGACACCAAAAACTACAGCCGTGCCAGGCCGTTCGAAACCGGCTATCTGTTCTCAGGACTAGGTGCTAAGAAAATGTCAAAGGCAGGAAGGAGGTGCACAGAAAGGGCAAGAGGTTCCTCAGAGAGGAATTCCCAGGCAGCGAATTACAGCCCCTGCCATCCTCCACATTGTGAGAGTCGAGACCCCCCACACTTTCCTCTGAACAGTCACGTCAATTCATTTTGAGTTTAACGAGGGCTGTCTATGTTTGGAGCTGTCCATTGGAACCCAGTGGACTCTGCAGTGGATAGACAACTGAAGACAATGACTACTCTCTCCCAGAAGCTATCAATCATCAATAGTTCAGCAGGAAAAGGCAAAGCCCTGTGAGCTCTCCTGCCATCCATGACCTCGTGTTGATAGGGTCAGTCTTGTGTAAATGGTTCAGGAAACATCAGTTAGTGTAAGTTCGAGATTGTAATGGTTGTGTTGAATCTAGAGAATGTGATCTCACAGCCCTTTATATCTTCCAGATCACACAGACTTTCAGGACCATCATTTATAAAGTTTCCTGAGCCTTAGGGATTTCTATTAATTAATTTAATGTGTCAATTTAACTGGGTTAGGGATGCCCAAATAGTCAGCCAGAGTGTATCTGTGAGGGTGTTTCTGGAAAAATTTGGTAATGGATCAGCAGACAGAGCAAAGACATTGCCCCTCACCAGGACGGTGTCAACTCATCCATGGAAAATCTACACAGCACAAAAGACAATGAGAGGGTGAATTCGCTCTTTTTCTCCCCTTAGGCTAGGATGCCCATCAACATCTCTGTGTTCCTGGTTCTCCAGGTTTCAGACTCATCATGGCACTTAAGCCACAGCTCCCAGCCCAGAATATCAGGTTTAGACTCAGTCCAGTTACATCATATCTCCCCAGGTCTCCCCAGATCCTCTGCTCAAATGGTCCTATGCCTCTTCCTGAGTCTGCCTCACTTTCCCAGTCCTGCCTGTGAAAGCTAACAGTGAGAAACGTGAGCCCTGGGCCTAAGATGGCCAGGGGTAGGCTGTTGGGGGACTCTGTTCTTGCCATGTGGAACCTGGATGTCCAGGCCAGAGTGTCCACGTTCACTCATGGGAGACCACTTACAATCTGGACCAAAGACTGAGGTAGGAAGAGAAGGAGGAAGGCCGTGGCCTGGACGCTGGCCTCTGCACTGTCAGGTTCCATGCTGAGCTGCAGAGTGGAAGAAATCCAAGCTCAACTCGGGCCTTCCAAATAGGATGATGGGTTCATGATTCAGCTCAGTTTGTCTGCCTGATTTAATGTTTTCTAACATCTACTCACGGAGTGTCTGAGTCTTCAGGGGCTTATTCTTATCAAGGGCCTCTAGGGGCAGACCTGATGTGGGGGGGCACCCTCGAGAGAGAGCTGCAAGGGCTGAGGAGACGGCTCAGTCCAAAGTATGTTTCTTATACAAGCATAAAGACCTGAATTCAGCCCCTCCCGTAAAAAAGTCTGGGTGCAGTGAGACACACTTGTAATCCCAGCACTGAGAGGCAAAGACAAGTGGATCCCTGGGGCCTGATGGCCAGCCAGGCTAGCCTGCTTAGAGGGATCCAGGCCACTGAGAGACCCTGTCTCAAAACATATAATAAATGGCTACCAAGAAACAACACCTGAAGTTGTTCTTGGACATCCCCCCTCCACCACACATACATATATATGCATGTGCATCAGGACATTCATGTAGACTCAAATGAACATGCACATAAACATACGAGACAGAGAGAGAGAGAGAGAGAGAGAGAGAGAGGATCCCTGTAGCATTTGAGTCTGTGATTCATCATGTCCCCTGCATTTCTCTTAGCTTAATCTTCTAAGCGAGGAAAGAACACATTTTCCCCTTAAGCTAATACGGAATTTTGTTACCTTCAACCAAGCATCTTGGTTCATCACTTACTCCTCCCTCCAACTAGCTCCCTGTTTATCCCAGCAGCATCCAAGCAGACCCCACTGATACCATGGCAAATAGAACTCAAAATCCATGGAGAACAATTTCACCTACCTGACCCCTAGAAACACTTGCAGGAGGGTGCAGATGCCTGAGACGAAGAAAATGGTGCTGATGAGGTAGCTTTGGGTCAGGGGGTCATGCTGCAGGCACAGGTCCTTGGCCAGAATGAGTGGCACAGCCACAAGGCCCCCCAGGGCTGTGAGGAAGTGCTGTGGACAGAGCAGAAGGAGGTGGGCATGGGCACACTGTCATCCGCATCTTCATCCTCCAAGGCAGAAGTGCATCCTCCCCAGGGATGCTCTCCCATGGCCAGGAGTGAAAACTCTGCCACTGGTCCCTGAGAGACTGACAGTGAGCAATATGTATTAGGAAGTTCTATCCTAAGAAGCTGAGACCCAGCCCAAGACCATTGCACTGGGAACTGATGCCCTGAGAAAGAAACTAAGACAGGGACACAGGCTCAGGGGGATAAAACAGGACCAAGATGGGGGTCTTAAGAATAAGATCACAGCAAGGGTGGTTATGAGCAAGGAAGACCCCAGTGTGAGCTTAGAGCTATTGGCCAAAAGCTCATTGAGTTCCCCCTGTCAGGACAGAACAGACCCAGAGTTCAGAACAGGTTAGAAGTCATAGCATGCAGCCTCAGCTACCAAGGGGATAAATTGGATGGATGTAGGTTATAGACAAACAGGAGACAGATAGCAATTAATACGGTACAGGAAGGAGCCACTATTTCACACACTCTGGTCTCAGAACGGTCAGTCTGATGGGGTCTGGGGAACTGCTCACTCATGGGCTGCAGCTAGTTCTGTTTGGAGTCATACCAAGGGTCTTGGCTGTTGGTCCAATCCCACACAAATTAGACCCTTTGTATGTATCTATGTCTCCTCCCCCTCCTCCTCCTTCTCCTCCTCCAAGGGATCGAGGGCTCCACATCTTCTAGTCATATAGGTGGGCAACAAGAGGGTAGCGGGCAGGAAATCAACTGCCAGGGCTTCTTTATGGGGCAGGCCCAGCTCTTGTCACCACGTTGAGCGATGTCTGAAAGGGACCCATCAACCAATGGATTAGACACAGATTAATCCCCTCAATGAATGTTCTGGAATAATCCAAACAACATGACCAGCATTGCTCTTGGACAGATGGGGTGGGAGTGTAGGGAAGCAGGGAAGACTTTAAACTCCCTGACAGCTTGTATGAACCAATGATGACCAAAGATGGCTTGGCTGCTCCCAAGGAAGGTGACAGAGATTTTAGAAAAGAGAGCATGAGTATTTCAAGGCACATTCTTATGATCTACCATTTCTCCCGTGACCCCTTGGAAAATAGCACAAGTTTAATCCTTTACAACCCTTTTTTGCTGAGACTGTGTACTGAACACAGGGCCTCACATATCAGGCAAATATAGAACGTCTAAGCTACACCCCCCACACCCCATCCTCGATAGCATCTTATACACGCTTCTTTGGCCTGCCACTAGCTAGGCTAATCGAAGCCACAACATTCTCCAGGCCTGGAATCCACCCGTGTTTCCTTTCTCACTGACTGTCTAGTAACAGTGATGAGCACCACTTATCAGGGCTAACTCCTTCCTGGTATCCAATAATCCTCTTGATCCTGGAGTAGCAGATCATGAAAACTGAAACAGAGAGAGAGATACTGCTGACGGAGCCGCCTCTGCGGAAGGTGCTTAGCTGGTGCCGCTCCGCCTTCTCAGGGGCCTCGCCTAAGTGAAGTGGACCTTTAACCAAGCCAGTTGCCCTCACTCTGGTGAGTCACTTCAGAAGGGTTCAGCATCTTTTTCTAAAAGCCAACATCCATCCTCACACGCTGAGGGAGAGATCCGGGATCGATGTGGAAGCTACGGCAGCAGCTGAGATTGATGCTGACTAATTAGATCAGTGGTTGTTTGATACAGAACTCCCTTGGATCCAGTGCTGGTAGGTCGTCTTACCTGGATCCCCAAGAAGATGCAGAGATACCATGGTGGTCTGTCCAGGATGTCGTAGGCCAGATGGCTGCTGCTAGGGTCCTTCTGCCTATCCTGCTTCTTGTCTTGTCCTTGAGTGTGGGGGCTGAGCACATCGTCGCCCCTCTGTGGAGACAAGAAAAGAGCATGTGTGAGCACTCCAGGAGGAAATAACTAGCCTTCCTGACTTCAGCTGCATGGTGGGACGCCGTTCCAGACACAAGAGGTCTAGGACAGGCATCAGCGGGGCTAGTCAGCTGGGCGACACAGAGACAGAGAAAAAAGAACAGTGTCACCTTGTCCCCTACATCAGGCATCTGTGTTAAAGACTCTTAAGTCTTGGACTGTGGAAGGGGAGGGAGTTGACCCAAAGCCTTGGCAGAGAGACAGCTTCGCCAGGGAGCAGATGGGAACATGCCTTCAAATCAAACACTAGGTGGATTTCCTTTCAGGAACTGAGGGTAGCCCCAGCCCCTATGTCTGAAGACACCACACACTTAGGACACAGGACTCAGATGACTTCAGCTGGATCTCACCTGAAAGCCTCTTTCCTGAGATCTGGCCTTCATGTTTCCAGAAAATACTATGCAAGCTTAGAAGGGAGGGAAGCGATTACACAGTACCCAGCTGCATCATCTATGAACCATGACAATGACCAGCATGGCAAGACACCCATAAAGGTGGCATCCACATGCCAGGGGCAACCAACAGCTGTTTAACACAACAGGAGAGGAATCGTGCCTGCTACCAGAAGCCTAGCCAGCTTCCCAGGGCTAGTGAGATCATGGACTGTAGAAAAAACCCAAACCTACTACCGTACCATCATTTCACTAGACCAGCATAACTCCTTATTCTAAATCTTCTCCTTATACCACAGATAAGTGTAGCTACCACTCCTCATCCAAGAGGCCTGTTTTTATAGCAAATGGAGGCCATCCCAGACAGTCATAACTGGACACAAGGCAGAGATCAACAGACTATGCAGAGCCCAGATCCCATGGATACGTCCATATCACAGCTCCTCATCTATGGCTCAGGGAACATCAGGAAGAAGGAGCAGAAAAATGATAATAGCCTTGCTTTTCTTTATCACACCAGCTTGTTCTGCAGTCCCTGCCATCAATGTGAATCGAATGAAAATAACAGATTAATGCAAACGGTTATTAACAGAATAACCCGGAGCCAATAATCAATTTGCATTCCTACAATTTAATCAAACAATTAACTTGGAATTACAGGTTTTTATTCCAACTTATCGACTGTATTGCTTATTCACCGTGGGCAAATTAATAATATTTCTGTCTCCATGTTCTTATCTATATAAATAAATCTTGGTAGTTCAGAAAACTACTTTGTAGCACAAAACACGCAGTCCAGGGCTTGACACAGCCCAACCGTCCAATAACTATTAACTGTTGTGTTCACCATGACCATCCATAGAAGGCAGGGCTGACACATGCTTATGGCTGACACTGAGACACCTACCTGGTTGGAGGGAGAGGAACCTGGAAACATCGTCTCTGGTGTGGCCAGAGAGAGCAAAGCTACGAGCATGAGGATCAAGTCATTCTAGCTGATAGGTCCCTGGGCCCCGGTCAGACCACGGGGTGCAGGGGGTGCAGGGGCTACGCAATGGCACAGCCAGGACTGCCCTAAGGGTGGTGTGGGCAGCCGGAGACAGTCCTGCAAAGGTTATTGAGGTCACTTCCTCCAAGTCCACCTTCACACCTGAGTATCCCACACTGCAGCCCCACCGCAGGGAACATCCCTGAGCAGTGGCAGCTCAGGACCTCATGGACCGGCGTTAATCACATTGACCCTGTATGTTCCTTCCTTTGCAGGGAAAATATTTAAAATATTTGCGGATTAGCTTAGTAGGAAAATGAGCCATGTGTTAAATTCCCTCAAAGTGCATTTTTCATCTGAGTCTTTATTTAGCAACACTGGAGATCAAACCCAGAGCCTACGGGTCAAACCGAGAGCCTCCTCCGCGCTAGGTACACTCTGAACTACACCCCTAGCCCTTTCCATCTCATTTTAAAACAAGTGAAAACATCTTCATGAGCTTCTAGAATACCAAGGGCTGGAGCACTGTGTGTTCTCTACCTAACGGATCAGTGGCTCCACTCCAGAGAAGTGTGAGATGGTGGGTGGGTCGCAGCTTGATTAGATGTGGAGGGTGAGAACAACATCAGATCAAGAACTGTGTAGCTGTCTTAAACCTTCCGAAACGCCATCCCTACGGAACAGTAACCAGTATGCCTTGCTCCCATTACTGGAAGTCTCTCTTCCCAAGGTTTCAGTTATCTAAGGCCAGCCATAGCTTGAAAATATTAAATGAAAAATTCCAAAAAGAAACATGTTCATAAGCTTTACATTTTACATTTTTATTTTATCGTTTTTAAGTGTGTGTGTGTGTGTGGTGTGTGTGTGTGTGTGCATATACATGAATATAAGTGCCCATGGAGGCCAGAGAAGAGTGTCAGCCTGCCTGGAACTGGAGATACATGGGATTGTAAGCTATCCAACAGAGGTACTAAGAACTGAACTTGGGATCCTCTGCGAGAACAGTACACCCTTAGCCCCGGAGCTTCCTCTCCAGTCCTAAGCTTTATATTTTAAACTGTGACATTTTGAGCAGTGAGATGGGATACTATTACACAGACCTACCCACCCTGCCTGGGAAGGGAATTATCCTTTAGTCTAGCATACTCATGCTATATGTGCTACCTTCTGGTCACTCTCTGAGTAGTTGTTCCGGATATCAGACCAACTGCCTTACAATCACAGGACTTGTAGTCAAGCAGCCCTTATTTTACTCAGTTAGGACCCCAACATGTAAGAGCAGTATGTGAAGGAGCATGGAAAGACATATTGATACCATGCAGTGGCATTGTACAGTGGACAGGAGAAAGTACACACACACACACACACACATACACACACACACACACACACACACACACACACCACAAATATATGTTTAGATGTGTGTTTATAGAGAGAAATGATACCGTTCAGCACTACCTGAAGTGTCAGGAAGGACTCTACGGGGGTCTTAGAAAGCACCTCCACAAATAACGGGGTCTATTGTTTTCTCAGTGAGGTCTTGCAATCTCTGCACTACTGACACTTTGGACTGGAGAATTCTTTGTGAGCCCCGTGGGGTGGGGGCCGGAGGTGGCTGACCTATGCACTGTATGATGTTCAGTACCGTTCCTGGCCCCTCCTCTCTCCTAGCCCTGATGACCCAACATATCTCTGGATGTTGCCAATGACTCATAGGGGCCAACTCACCCGCTGGCCATTGCTGTAGGAGCAGTAACCACACTCCCCTAGAGAGCTCGAACTTAGGAGAAGTGCTGGCTGGAGAGGATGGGGATGTGGAGAGAGAAGCCACACCGCATCCCCGGAGGTGCAGGAAGTCAGTCCCTCCACAGGGGTAGAATGCAAATACTCAACCTAATTCCTTCCTGGTGTATACCCACGTACACCCGTGTTAAGGAAGAAAGCCCAGTGCGGCACATTGCAGGAGGGAGCCATGAACCAGCTTCATACTTCCTGATACGGAGTCTACTGAGCTCGCTTCAGCTCTGCTCTGCGGAACTATTTTGTTCCCATGTAAAACATTTGTTCGTAAATCTTCTACCACTAGATTCTAAAACAAAAACCTAAGAGCCTTGCTTCATTCTAGAACATCGTTGGCGTTCACTGAGCTGATAAAGCAGGTGGACAAATACATCAAGGAATGACTATGAAAGTCGTCTAAGGATGGGTTTTGTGCGTGTGCGTGTGTGTTGCTTTTAAATCTCTGCCCTTGCATATTTAGAGAACTTTTGAAATCTCATATCTGTCCAACTGTATTGACACTGCTTGGTCCTTGGGTTGCACATGGAAGAAATCTGTCCTTCTTCAAGGGTCAAAGCTGGACTAAAGACAGAGAAGCTGCTGGAGGAAGTGCTGGCCTCTGGGCACATCTGGTGAGGATTTAGTGAAGTTGTGAAAGAACCTGTGAGGGCGTGCCGCTGAGAAAGGAACCCTAGGAAAGAGGAGGCAGAAGGAGAGAGCCTGTGGGAGACTGGTTGACTGATCCTGGGTGCGAAACTCGTGCTGGGCACATGCAGCCTGTCGCTCCCAGCATGACTGACCACCCCAGGCTCCGTTTTCCCAGCTAGCATCTAGGACACTCCTGGGGTGTGTGGTGTGGGGGGCCTTGCATGGCCTATGAGGGAATGAGCTCTCAGTCTGTGATACTTCAGTTCTGTGGCTTAGCCAGCAGATTCACCACACAGCCTTTCCAGGATCTCTGGGACTCCCTGGAAGGTGAAGGGACGGCAGACACCGTGAGACACTGTGACAGGCTGGGAGCGGATGTCAAAGACTGCCAGTCTGCGGTTGTCGCAATTGTCTGAATTCTTTATGTCCATATGGGTCACCTCGCAGTTACAGAAACCACTTCTGTACTTGCTTCAAAATAGTCATGTGAGAAGCTGATCCTGCATGAGAAACCACATTTTTAAAAATAAGAACTTACGGCTTGGAGAGATGTCTCAGCAGTTAGGCTGCTCTTCCATAGGACCCAGGTTCAATTCCCAGCACCCACAGGGCAGTGCACAATTATCTGTAACTCTAGTTCCAGTGGATCTGACTCCCTCACAAAGACATGCTTGCAGGTCAAACATCAGTTCACTTTTTTTAATTACTTAAAAAGAAGAGCTTAGAGTCTAGGAAAATGCCCTCCCTGAGGACAGCTTCTTAGTCCCTTGTGATAGAGTCTGGGACTTGCATGGAGCCCTGAGACTTGCAAGGTCGGTACAAAGTGGAGCCCAAGACAACACTTTGACCTCAACAACAGCCTTTCTCCAAATACATTCTTTTTCTTCCTCCTGTGTTTGCTTGGCTTTTCCTATCTTGTTCACCCAATTGCTCATAAGTGTCCCTTTGGCTGTGAACTACCCCAAGTCATCTATGCAAAGAGGCGGGGCTTAGAAACCGAAGCAGCAGGGGACACAGTACGCCACAGTCCTGTGTCTCGGCCATGAATGGCTAGCGCACTAAAGATATTGATAGACCCAGGTGACGCACCAGAGACCCTGGAGAGATGGTCTCAAATGAGTGTGGCAGGTATCCCATCTCAAGACATGGCAGAATATTGAGAAATCAGAGGAGACCCCCCTTGCTAGGAGCTGTACACATGAGCTACAGAGTAGCCTGTGAGCCCTAATGGAGAAAGGATGGATTCTCCACGAAGCCTTTCCTGACATCAAGCAATGGTGTGAGAGGACAGATCACCTCTTCCAGCTGGAGGTACTTCTCTCAACTCAGTGTCTAAACTTTAATCTCACTGGATGACTTCATCGAAGAGGCATTCTGATGAGCTTGGCATTGCTCGGCCCTTTACAGCTTACAAAGGGATTCCAATGGATCATTTGGGTCTTACCTCCATCTTGTCTCTCTACCCCCATCCCCTTCCCATTGACAGATGAGGAGACCGAGAATCAGTGAGGCCCTGGGGTTTGTCCACAGTAAGCAACTTCCTCTCCCATGGTTCAGGGAAGCTGCCTGCAGCTGTGGTCCTGTGGGCAGGGATAGGCCTCTAGCTCTCAGGGGCATGTGAGCAGAGTAGGAGGGGAGGGCCTGGTGCATTGGTCCTGTGCCTCCTCTGACATCATCTGCACCACAGTGTCCCTTCCTTCTGCTCTTCAGGTCCCACCTCACCTAGATGATTCCGTCTTTCCCAGTTCCCTGGAGCTGGCTCCTGGGACTGTCAAGTTCCTCACAGTGGCCCCAGTGACCCTGTCTTAGTGCCCTTCCACACTCGGCGCCTCTTTGCTGAGGTAACAGTTGTAGTAACAGTGTCCCTGCTACAGCTCCTAAGATACGCACTGGGGCTGAGCCGTCGCGGTAGAAAGTCTGAGGGAGAAATCCCGGTGGGGCTGTCTTCCTCTCTATCCCATGTCTCCCTGACAAATGTGGCCCACCACGAAAGCACAAGGACATCCCAAGGATGGCTGGCAGACCAGAGAGTATACTGCAGTTTCTGAAGCAGCATGTATGGACTGTGACCGTAAGGGAGCTGCAGTTTTACTGCCCCTGCTGCAGGTGATAAGCCATGCAACTGAGGCTGTGCCATCAGCCCAGAAAACAACAACAACAACAAACAAACCAACATGTAAGGAAGAATTATAACAGAAAAAAAGTCAACAAAAACCTCACACACTACTGCCCTCACTAGCCTCTAAATTGGGGGGCGGGAGTTGAAAAGGAAGGGTCAAGCTGGGCGGTGGTGGCGCATGCCTTTAATCCCAGCACTCGGGAGGCAGAGCCAGGTGGATCTCTGTGAGTTCGAGGCCAGCCTGGTCTCCAAAGCGAGTTCCAGGAAAGGCGCAAAGCTACACAGAGAAACCCTGTCTCGGGGAAAAAGAAAAAAAAAAAAAAAAAAAAAAAAAGAAAAGGAAGGGTCAGATGTTGATATTGGCTGGCTGGACAGCCACAAGGAAGCAGAGTACAAATAGATTGGTGTTGAACAGCCCTTCCTGGAATCCAGAAACTTGGAGCCCGTGGGACAAATCTAACAATGAGGAAGAAGAGATCAAGGAAGAAATGATAGCGAAGGGACTGAGCAGGAGAGAGGTGGCGAATGGTGCCCAGTTTGCCAGGGCGCACAAGACGGTGTTTGTTGGCTGGAGAATTAAGAAGGAAGAGAATTCCGGCAGGACCTCGGACTGGCCCCAGGCTTTTGTGCATTCACTGAGCTTCACAGGTAGGGGATGTGGGGACTAGGTGACACAGGATAGGATGCAAATTGGGCTTGTGAAGTCCTAAAGCCATCAATAAGAGATGAGAAAAAGAAAGACAAGAAAAGGGGACTGTCTGGGTCAAGAAGCATACGGAGCAGCATCTGCAGGGAGCTGGGGTTTCCAGGGAGAAAACTGCCAGACACTCAAATGCTGTGGTTGCCGGCCTCTGGAAAGCCCCAAGGCCCAGTGCAGGGGGCAGATGGGCCACACTGGTGATCCCCAGTGTGTCCCCTGTCATGGAGGAAGGAGCTCTGTGGGGTGGGACCCACAACAGCCCCCTCCTAAAGGAGTAGCAGGGTGCAGCCTGAGGCGAGGACCAGGCCGAGTGACAGGCGGTCCCCCTTAGAATTGCAGGTTTATTGGTCTCCTACTAATGTGCTAGATATTAGGGCTTAGGTGGATGCTAGAACCTTGGGACCACCAGGAACATGGAGGGTGATGGGCACCAGTTAGTGGATGCAGAAGAAGAATGGTGTGTGCAAATAAATAAATAAACAAATAAGTAAATACATAAATAAATAAGTAAGTAAGTAAATTCATTTTATAAAGACTGAACTTCACCTAGAAGGAGGCAAGCTTTTGCCCAGAGTATTCTGTTCACATTTCTCCCCTGGGAGTGGAGATTGTGTGCTCAGCTCTGGGCCCTTTCAGGAGCCAGATAGGATCAATTAAGAGACAGCAGCTGGGAGCCTGTGAGGCCCCAGCAGGTTCAAGCAGGGCCTTGCCTCCTCTTGACCTGGCCTGGCCTCTTGGGGGTGGAGAGATCTGGGAAGGCACTTGGCATCACCCTGGAATGAGAGAGCCAAGCGTCTCTTGGAGATTGTGGGGGCTGACCTAAGCAGCGCCTCCCAAAGACACCACTGCAGCCAACATTTTTTGTGGGAACAGCTGACATAGTGATATGATGGGTTGGTTTGTGTGCTGTATGGGCTCAGCCAACAGTTTTCTTTAGTACCCCCTTAGTTGTTGACTCCTGAGACCCACCGGCACCTGCTTGGAACAGATGGTGCTAGATGGGAGACCCTCTCACCCTCTCTGTAGATGGCACAGTGCTGACCTCTGAGTCTTTCACAGACATAGAAAAGCATCTGAACGATGTGCAAACACACCCGAGAGAGGAGGTGGAAACTCGGCTCACCTAGGGCCATAGGTCAGGCACAGTGAAATTCTTAGGAGCGTTGTGGTTTAGTGAGACGGAGATGATACCCAATGAGGTGAGTGAGAAAACCCTACAGCAGCTATGCCAGAAAGATGTCAAGATAATGCTGGAAGAGTTCAAAGGAAGGTACCCTGTGTGGGTGGGAAGAGATGTTCCCGAAAGCCATAAAGTCCTGGTGCCGGGGTAGGCTATCCCCTTACCCCCACCATGAGCTGTTGACCAGGAAAGCCCGCCCCAGCCCACAGGCCCTGCAAACCATAAAGGCTATTACCACTGCTGTTGGGTGCACGCAGAACTAGATGGTAAATTCCCACTGCTGAAGACACCTGTGTGTTTTAGCTACAGGACATGGAGAAATCCAAACGGGACTCCACTCGACAACCCCTCCCTGCTGAGGGGTCTGCCAGAAGGCACTCTGCAGGCTACTAGAGGAAGAAGGTGATCACCAACAGTCTGCTGAGCTATGAGACACTGTACACTGTGGTACCAAAGTGACAGACAAGATGAACTCACCCATGTAAGAGTGGTACAATCGTTGTGAATACAACAACCGTTTCCATTGGATTTAAGGCTATGGGGGGGGGGGGGAACTCACATGTGATATTGTCGTCCAGGGCAGAATCCTGGGGCTAGGAAAGCCATGGACTCCAATGGGGACGCAGCAAATGCTGTCATTTTACTGACTAGATGTGATATGCCCTCCCAATTGGTTTCTACACCTTTGTGTGTTTGCCCACGGCATGACCACCACTGTGGGCCTCAGTTGCCATGGAAGGAAACCTTTTACAATCAGAAGTGTACTGTAGAGATTCAGAACCAGTCAAGTCCCTGGGGCTAAGCGACCCTTGCTAGATAACAGCCTGATATTCAGCCAGAGATGGAAGAAATAATCACGTATCTGTGTCACCCCCTATAAGCTTGGAGAACATTGCTGAAGCGGGGGTGGTAAGGAGACTGTAAGGCTGAAGGAAGAGGTGGAATGTTTTAAAGACCTTCCTCGGAACACAACCACCATCACCATCGGCATTGGGGCACTTTCGACTACTCAGATCCACGAGAGTGGGCCTGTTGATGTCCCTCACAGAGGGCTGAGTGGAGAAGGTCATTAGACCTCCTCTGAGATTTCAGCCACTCTCTTTTGCACCTCCCTGCTACCTGAATGTGATCCTTCCCAGCTTCACATGGGCTAGAGTATACAGTGCATGGGAAGTTAATTTTAGGGAGAACTCCATCTACACAGCTCCTGAGAAGTGAGCATCCATGACAGGGTGAGAACTTTCAATAGTGACCCCAAAGCTGCTCTTGGGTCACCCATGTTCCTGTAAGTAAGCCAAATAGACTCTTGTTCACCATGCTAGACTTGGGTGGGACTGGTCTGTCATTGGTGCCCTATCTGGGGTGAGTAGACACTTGTTTATACCACCCCAGGAAAAGTTCATGCAAGCCCTCCACTCTCCATGAAAGATTTGTCTCACAGAAGTTCAAATTTAGGAAACTCAACATTCCTGAGGAGGAAATGGAATCTTTAGCATATTTCGTTAATTTTTTTAATCTCCAAAAAGCATAACAAAAATAATTGTGTGATGAGACCAAGTCTTTTTCTCTGAAGCTCCATTATTTTGTCAGAGAAGAACACTAGGAACTCTTGCCAGAAATATGACAGAGGACCAAGCCTGTGTTTGGATCCAGAGAGCAGACAAGAACCTAACTCAGCCAGGCAGCAATGGCACATGCCTTTAATTCCAGTACTCAGGAGGCAGAGCCAGGTGGATCTCTATGAGTTCGAGGCCAGCTCGGTCTACAGAGCGAGATCCAGGACAGGCACCAAAACTACACAGAGAAACTCTGGCTTAGAAAAACAACAACAACAAAAGAACCTAACTCAGGTTCACGGGTGGTTGCTATCGCCAATTGTTTGGCTGAGTCTGAAGAGAGAGGCCTTTGTCCCTGCAGTGGGCAGTGGCAAAGACATAGGGTCTCCACTCAGCCTGCCCTGTTATGTTATGTTTAGGTGACCAAAACAGGTTGGGGAGGGTGGTGGGGCCAGGGTTCTGGGACTAGCTAGAGAGGCCTCCGTGGGTTACTGTGAGCAGACTTCGCTGGCTCTCAGGTTTCTCTCGTGTAAAACAGAAAGAGAAGCACCTGTTGAGCCAGTGGTACGAGGTCTTCTGCTTCTCTTTGCTTGGTTCAGAAGGAGCTTTGAAAGAAAGCCTAGCCTAACGCCGAGAGGCTGGGAAAACACACAGGGGCTCCCATCCAGAGACCGCTTGGTAAACAGAGCCCGGGCAAACAGAAGGGTGGGAGCATTGTCAGTAAACCCGGCCCCACCTTCTGCCTCCTCCCCATTCCTTCATTTTATTTACAGTTCAAGGCTCAGACAAAGTCCTGTGTCTGCTGTGAGGGTGGCTGGAGGTAACAGGCCCTGGAGGGACCAAGGAGGGAGAAACCACTGCTGTCTGATGATAGGAACCTGAAGGAAAGGGGTCAGGAGGCAGAGCTTCATCCTGAGGCCTCTAGTCTGCTCCCCTCCACCACCCGACCAGCACTCACCAGGGAGTTGGGCGACTCGCAGCTGACGATGGTCGAATTCATGGCAACCAGAGGAAGTTCTCCTTCTGTCTTCCCCTCAAGAGCCAAGATAGAGAATACCAGGAAGGGAGAGGGAGCTCCAAGAGAGGAGGGTTAATGTAGTGCCTGAGTCAGAGGGCGGTACCTGCAAATCTACCCTCAGTCTGACCTGAGTGTGGGTAATGCCCCTCCAGCCTCCTGCTGTGGAGACCAAGGTGCATCGAGCTGTAGAAAATGCTTTGTGGCTTGATAAGTTTTGTGGACTCAAGAATCATCCCCAGAGCACCTAAGAAACAGGGTGTGACTTGAGAACTCTTTCAGAAGGCTGGGTTCCCAGGGCAGGTGGAGGGAGATGAGCAGGCTTACAGGTAAGCTTCTGGTGTTCCAACCTGAAAACTGACTGAGGTGGGACAGGACTCCCTGAAAAGACAGCACACCCAGCAGGGTTGATGCAAGAATGAAATAATTAATGAGAGAGGGACATGACTTGTTCTGGGCACATCCTTTGGAGATGTGGGTCACGGCCCCTCCTGAGGGTCAAATGGCTCTCCCACAGGGTTGCTTAAGACCATCCGAAAACACAGATATTTACGTTACGATTCATAACAGCAGCAAAATTACAGTTATGAGGTAGCAACAAAAACAACCTTCTGGTTAGGGTCACCACAACATGAGGAACTGCATTAAAGGGTCGCAGCCTTAGGAAGTTGAGAACCACTGCTCCAGAGGCTCAGTAAGAAGCTGGGGAAACAGCACTTCAGCCCTTCGCTTAGCGCTGGACAGTTTTCAGAGGGGGCTAGAATGGCAGAGCTGCTCTCCTCCCACACAGGGGACCCGGAAGGACATCTCCCAAAACTCGCTCACTCACATCACCATGAGAGCCAAGTCTAACAAGCAGCAGCCACTCGTGGTGGTAGAATGTTCTGAGATAAGCGGCATTTCCTTCCGCCATTCAGAACACACGGCAGGAGCCACAGAAAATTCCACGGGAGTTGGTCCCAGAGCAAGCCCCGGGAAGGCATGATGATAAGATGTGGAAGAGGAGAGGACCAATCTGGCTTGAGCGGTGACAGAACACCCAAGATCAAAAAATGGTTCATACTAAGTAGCCATCTGCCGAGGACTTAACTCCACACCCAGCTACAACTTTGTATGTGCTGATCTATGTTTGTCTTGTTTAATTGGATGACAAACTGAGCGTGTGCACGCTCATGTAACAAATGACACCACAGGGCCCCTGAGAATGATATGGACCGGGCAAGCACTCTACCTAGATACACTCCTGACCCTTAAGCACCATCCTTTTTTCCCTCCCTCCCTCCCTTCCTTCCTTTGGCTTGTATGTGTGTGCATATATGTATGAGTGTTTGCATGTGTGAGGTGCACGTGTGTGTGTGAAGGCCAGAGATCAACATCAGGTACCGTCCTCCATTGCGCTCCACCTTATTTTTCTTTTTAAGATTTATTTATTCATGTATTTTTATGTATACACCAGAAGAAGAAATCAGATCCCACTAGAGATGGTTGTGAACCACCATGTGGTTGCTGGGAATTAAACTCAGGACCTCTGGGAGAGCAGCCAGTGCTCTTAACCACTGAGCCATCTCTCCAGCCCCCCTCCACCTTATTTTTCGAGGCCGGGTCTCTCACTTGAGCCCAGAGGTAGCCTATTTTGTTAGTCTAGCTAGCCAGCTTGCTCTGGGGAATGCCTTGTCTACCACTCCCGAGCCCTGAGGTTACAGATGAGCCACTGCACACCGTCAGCTAGGGATCTGGACTCCAGTCCTCACATTTGCATGCCAAGTGCTTTTCCCACTGAGGCACCTCCTACCCCTCTTAGGTATAACTATTACAGCGAGAGGGCAGAGAACGGACCAGGGCCATGACCCGCTCCTAGTAGCCCTGGCAGAGACCAGGCCTGTTTCCGTTTACTGGAGCTGACTAGTGCTGAGCAAGCAGTTCTAGGGGAAAACCACAACTGAGGGTCAACCAATCAGCAGGCACCCCACACCATTCTGCTGGCTCAGCAGGTGCCCTCAGCCTTCTGCTAGCTAAAGACAGCTTTCCCTGCCCTGCTGCCCAAAAGTCCCTAACCACTAGAGCCACCTACCAATCCTATAAGCCTTTTGTTTAAACCCAGCAATCAGCCCCAGACTAATCTCTTCTCCCTGGAATTCCCCCAGCCCTGCTTAGAAGGAGCCTTCGAGCTTCTCTCGGGGTCACCTTTTGTAACTTGGTCAGAAGGTTAGACCCCAACATGCTGGATATTAATAAACACTCTTGTTGACTGCATACGTGACTGGTGGTCTTGGGACGTCTCTCGGACCCTGACAATAGTAAATAGAAACAACTGGCAGAGCTAAGAACTTAAACTGTTTCTGCAGATATCAGCTTTGTTTTCCCTCTTTTGGGAACACACACACACACACACACACACACACACACACACACACACACACAGATACACTATTCTTTGACCTCATTCTTGCAGAACACTGACATTTCCCCAGAGCTGCCTAACTGGAGTGGTCACAGTAGGTGGTTTGCCATTCATCTTGGGTGACTAACTGCTTCTGCCAACCCTTCAGCTCATCTCCAGGTCCACAGTCCTGGAAGGTAAAAATCCAACTATGAAAACCAAAAGGGTGGCTGGGCAGTGGTGGTGACACACGCCTTTAATCCCAGCACGTGGGAGGCAGAGGCTGGTAGATCTCTGTGAGTTCGAGGCCAGCCTGGTCTACAAAGTGAGTTCCAGGAAAGGCGCAAAGCTACACAGAGAAACCCTGTCTCGAAAAACAAAAACAAACAAACAAAACAAAACACGAAAGTGCTACAAAGGAAGTGAGGCCGGGAAAAGAAAGACACCTGCCTCCTCCCTTCTCACCCTCTCGGTGAATAACACCAACATCTACCCAGTGACCCCAGTCCTCATCCCGAGTCCATCCAGGCCAGCATCCCTGGTCTCCCAAATCTTGGTCAATTCACCTCCTAAACGTGCGTGTAATACTCACCAATGATAGGAACTACACTAGCCTCATCCAAAGCCTCTTTTTCAGCCCCTCCTCCCACTCTGCATCAGTGTCCTTACATGTCACATCATAGCCTTCTCTCCTTCTTATACATGGCCTGGGTGCAGTCTGAAAACAAAAGTTAGTCACGCTTTCCCTTAAACGAACAAACAACAAAACCCTTCCACACTCCCCTGAACCACAAGGGTGAAATGAAACTACTTGTCACACAGTCTATGACTGTTTCATGATTTCTCTCTTCTAAATCTGTTGCTCACCACTTCCTGAAACTGCAGCTGGGTCACATACACACACACACACACACACACACACACACACACACACACACACACACACTCAACCAATAGCAAATGGATGCAGTCAAATTACCCAGGGTTACTCAGCCCTACTTAATCATTCAGCTGTCTTTCGGACCTCTTTTTTTTTTTTTTGGTTTTTTGAGACAGGGTTTCTCTGTGTAGCTTTGCGCCTTTCCTGGAACTCACTTGGTAGCCCAGGCTGGCCTCGAACTCACAGAGATCCGCCTGGCTCTGCCTCCCGAGTGCTGGGATTAAAGGCGTGCGCCGCCACCGCCCGGCTTGTCTTTCGGACCTCTTAAGGCAGATCTTTGTCGAGAAAGGGGTAGGTCTACACAGCCTCTTCTTCCTTCCAGGCCTCCAGCTGTAAAATTGTGGGGATGGGGGTGGGGCATCAGCTCATATAGTGTTTGCCACAGAAGCATGGGGACTGGAGTTCTGTCTGAGCACTGATGTAAAAGACAGGGCGTAAGCTGGCCACGGTGGTGCACACCTTTACTCCTGTCTGGGATTACACTGGGAAGACAGGGGCAAGCAGATCTCTGTGAGTCTGAGGCCAATCTTGTGAGTTCCAGGCCAGACAGGATCTCACTACAACATATATATGTAGTGAGATCCTGTCTCAGGAAATAATGAATAAATAACTAAACCCAGGAGTGGTACTATGCACTTGTAATCCCTAGGTCTCACTGGCTAGCCAGGGGAATGTAGACTTTGCTGGCCAGGGAATCTGGGTGCCCGCACATACAGAAGGCAAAAAATTGAGATAGTGTGATGCTGGATGGAGTTTCTCCTCGAGAAACTATTGCTGACCTTGCCTCTGTCCACTTTTCCTTCAATAATGGCCTCAAACATCCCTTTAAAGAAAAAAAAAAGGAATATCGGGCTGGAGAGATGGCTAAGAGGTTAAGAGCACTGGCTGCTCTTCCAGAGGTCCTCAGTTCAATTCCCAACAACCACATGGTGGCTACAACCATCTATAATGAGATCTGGTGCCCTCTTCCGGCATGCAGGCATACATGCAGGCATAACACTGTATACATAAATAAAATACATCTTTAAAAAAAAGCAACTTAAAAAATGTTTCCAGGTGCTGGGGACGTCTGGCTGAGCAGGTAAGAGTGCTTGCTGCTCTTTCAGAGGACATGCAGAGCTGAACTCAGTTCTCAGCATCCATGTCAGGCAGTTCACAACCACCTGCGACTCCAGCTCCAGCGGTTCTGATGCCTCCTGTGAGCACCAGCAGAGAAGATACTCACACAGACAGGTACACATAAATAAAGCTGAATCATTTTTAAAAGGTATTGGACCCCCCAAAAAGAAATGGTGTGTGTTTCTGCTTGGTTCTTATTTGGGAGGTGCTTTATGAAGGAGATGGGTGTAAATACAGTAGAGGGAAGGATGGAAATGAAGGATGGAGGGCAGCCTGGGGCTGGAGGCTCCCAGAGAGGCTGTGCCCCATGTCCCCGTGGAAGTGGCTCATACCACAGCTCAAAAGCAGGTTCTGTTGCTGGTGGTCAGGCTTTGGGACAGGCGTCTCCAGGGTTTGGGCCTCTTAATCCAAAGAACTGAAAATAGGAGTCTCACAGATTTGCCAAAGAAGCAAAATAACTTTATTCAGAGCAAATCAATAGCACAGATCAAAGGGGGATAGATAGGCCATCAAGATTGACAGCCGGCTACAGGAAAGAGCACACTCAAGGGCCCTGATTGTTCAGGTGTCCTTTTATGGGGTTCAAGGGGAGGAGGAGCTTGGTTGCTAAGGGATGTAACACAGACAGTTCTCTATTTGATTAGTAGATTGATAATGCATTTACTTTTCCCACTGTGTGTACCCCTTCCCAACATGCATCTGATTTTAATATATGCATACCCAATTGTGCATAGGCATAAATTGTAAGTGGGAGTCTCTACATTTTTTCTAGAGGACCACAAGATGGTTCCTGGGTGTACCTGACAGAATTACCATCCATGAGGCAAATGTCTAGGTCACAGCAAGCTTGGTTATCGTCACTGCCAGCAAAAGCTATGGTCCTGTTTGTGAGGTTCCAAAACATGTCTGGGAGGACTGAGGTCGTGTATATACTATACTCGAATATGTCCACTCAGACCTTAACCCTGATGTACTGCTATTTTAACCTTCTTATTTGAAAGCACTTCTATATAAAAGTAATGTCTCCATATCAGCAATCATTACAGCAGATGTTAACTGTGCTGGAATTCTTGCAGCTCAGTGGTCCGGAGGCTTCAACCAGACTTTGGAATGTGGGGCTCCCTTTTCTTCCCACGCCCCCATAAGATTCCCTGTCTTTCTCTCGTGTTTAGCGTCAGTGAGCCTGCGCGGGTGTTGCTCAGTAACACCCTCTGTGTGTCCTGCTCAGAGGCAGTCAGTCCTGCAGCACCGGAGGGTGACTCTTTCTGTGACACTGCTTCTCATTCTGACAGTGGCCCTGAGCTGAAGAACCCGGAGCTAGGTCCACCTCCTTTCAGCTCCTCAAGTATCAGACTGCTGTCAGGGCTTCTTGGCTTCCTTTGGGGGGCTGAATGGGGTGCCAGCGAACAGGCAGCTCAGTGCCAGCTTGTTCCGAGGAAGACAGTGTTGAGACGTGGAGTCCTCAGGGGTGAGCACACTCACACCAACATACTGTGAAGACGTGGCCCCCAGAAGAGCCACTGCCTCTCAACGTGTCCACGGAGTCTGTCTGTCTGTCTGTCTGTCTCAGTAACTCCTGAACCCTCCATGGACGGCTCCCGCAGAGCACCAAGAGCCTCCGGCCACTATCCTGGCAGTCTGGTCTCTGTCTTCTGCAAGCACCACGTGCTTGCATCAGGAGAAGATGCCACGGGGTAGCTCCGAGGCTGCTTGTTCTGGGCACAGTGAGCTCCTACAGTCAGTGCTGAGCCTCTGGGTGAAGGGGCCCAGGAGAAGGCAGGGGGACCGAGCTCCGCCCATGATTCTCACACCTGACTGCTCAGAACCACCTTTCAGCTTGGGCATCTGCAGAAACAGTATGGGAGCTGAGGTGTCTGGCTTGTAGGACACAGCTGCAGGCAGGCACTCTCCCAACAAGGTTCCCTCCACTTGCACCTCACAGCTTACTTCCTGTCCTGGGGCATAGAGACAATAGCCTACAAGTGCATTCTCTAGATTGACCCAGGTAATTCTTTCCCTGTTCTCAAATTTGAGGTGCGGGGAGGGGGGGGCTAGGGAGGTGGGGGGGCGCAGAGGATGGGAACACAACTTTTGACCTATCACCTGTAGCCTGTCAGAGCCTCAGGGAATAGACGACAGGACCACAGTGCCACCCAGTGGAAAAATAAAAGCCAGCGTCCTTCCACCGGGAGGCAGAATCCTGAACACACCCTGCCTTTCAGAACTGAGTTTGGGCCCTGTCTGTGGTGCTGATATTCTAGGACGCTCTCTGGACTGAATTGGAGGGAGGGAGGGAGGGAGGGAGGGAGGGAGGGAGGGAGGGAGGGAGGGAGGGAGGGAGGGAGGGAGGCTGGCATGGGACATCTCTGTCTCTGCACTGTGTTCCTGAGCCAAGGCCTCTGTCCTGGCCTTTGTTAAAGGCTCTCCTCTTCAATCTACTTATAGGAGAACAGAAGAGGAACGGCACTGTCCTCAATCTACAATGCCAGATCCACTGGTTGAAAATGAGTCTCCCAGGCTGGGGAAATGGCTCAGGGAGTAAGGCATTGCCATGCAGATGTGAGGGGGTCCTAATCTGGATCCCCAGCACCTATGGAAATTCTGGGTGAACTTGGAAGCCCGCCTGTCATCCCAGCGCTTGGGACGGAAGAGGGGATCCCCCAGAGGAAGTTGTTTCGCTATACTAGACAACCGGCAAGTCGGAGATTCGAGTGGAGAGTAGTTGAAGACAGCACACACAAACCTCTGGCCTCCGCATGCCTGCTCACATACACATTCACACGTGCACACAGACGCACACACGTGTGAACACACAGCACACACATGAAAAATACCTTCATGATTACTCCTTCCTCTTTCTCCTCCTTCCAGCCATCCACCCGTCAACCATACAATAATTCCACCACTCTGTCTTTGTGTGGTGTGTTTTGAACATCGTGCCAGGTAATGAGTACACCAGACTCAGCAGAATCAGACACACACATCCCTGCCCTTGTGGAAGCCATCACCTGGTGGAAGAGGAAGACACTGATCAAGTAAGTACGGGGATCAGTGTCTAACCTCCACTGAGATGAGTGTAGAACCTTCTTGAACTGGGTCGCGACCTCAAGTCGTACACCCGAGTGTGGGGATGCTGATAGATTTGGCAACAGTAAAAGGTTTTTAGACATTCAGTGACCAAAAAATGAGTCACAGTGGAAACTGGTCGGAATCAGAGGCGTTTCTGTCAGCATTCACTGGCTAGAGTGCACGGCTTCACTGGGGGCTTGGTTCTGAACACACGACAGGTCACTGCACTGCATTACCCCACACAGTGCCAGTGAACGCTGCCTGAAATGCCCAACTGAGACTCAAGACTACTGCACTTCACAAGTGGGGCGTTTTACAGCACACACAGCATCCTCTGCTCTGACGGAAACATAATAGCTTAATTACGGAAAGTCATTGAGTATTTTCCTACCATTATTCCTCAGGATACAAGTATCCGACTTATATATTTTTGATTGCACTTTGTTAAAATGTTTGATTTTAAATATTGCTATTTGATAGGGCTGGCAAGATGGCTCAGCGCATAAAGGCACCTGCTCCCAGGCTCGGCAACCTGAGTTCAAGCCCCAGGCCCCATGCAATGGGAAGTGAGAACTGGCTTTCGCAAGTTGTCCTGACCTCCACATGTGGAGTGTGGCATGTGTGCACCCATGGGCACACACACACACATATACACACATATACACCCACATTAATACATTAATTAAAATATAATTTAATTTTGCTGCTTACTTGTGTTGCTGGAGCTGAGTTTCATTTAAAAAAAAAAAACGTTAACTGAAATTTGGCTTAGGATTAAGACAGAATTTCCAAAATTTTCTGAAATGCACTAAAACACACTTCTGCCACTTTGTACCATTTATTTCTGCAAGGAGGTGTCCTCATCAGCGACAGTCATGGGACCAATGCATCATCCAGTTCTGAAAAGTACTGCAGATGCTGTGTTCTTCAGGGCCAGAGACTCAGCCAAGATTTGGTTCTTAATGTAAAAAATGGAACAGGCACCCAGCTCACCAGTATCTAAATTTGGTTTTGTTTTTAATAAACAGTGATTTTATATATATATATATGTGTGTGTGTGTGTGTGTGTGTGTGTGTGCGTGTAAATATATATGAATTGTTTTAAAATAAATGTATAATTTGTTATCAGTAAACATTTGATTCATACACTTATTTCACATACTTATAGTCCCAGGGTTACATGAAAATAGAGGTCAGGAGTGGAAATGATCCAAGAAATGGCTGCAGAGGAGCAGTGAGTGGTGCCGTCATGGGAATTCAGAAAAGGCTGAATTGACATGTGTTGGGGAAACGAGTGTTTGGAGGAGGCAGCTAGTGCAGAGGCTCTGGGCCAGGGGAGAGAGAGGGACCGAGGCAGGAGAGGGGCTGCAGGAGCTTGCTGACCATGTGAAGAACCTGGTACTTCATCCGAGGAGCGAGGGAAGGTCGTTGATACGTTTGTGTTGGTTGGGCATGAGGGTGGGAGTGTGAGAGATTATGTGGGACTTCTGGGATGTTTGATAAGGTGCAAGATGCAAATTTTTATGGCGTTAGAGCAAAATAGATTTGGTGTGGGGGGGATCATGAATGCATCCATGGGTGCATTTGAAATACTCAAGTGGATATCAAGGTGTATACACCTCCAGAAGACTTCCTATTAGACAGCTGTACATGTCAGTCTTGAGACTCAACTTGGTATAAATGACAACTGGAGCCACCATGTGATATAATTGTAGCACTTGGGATGTATTTGGGGTATAGAAGCAGGAGATTCAGAAGTTCAAGGCCATTCCTCAGCAACAAAGCAAATTTCAGGCCAGCCTGAAACACCCGAATGCCTATCCATGGTCTGAAATTCAGCGTGGGGAGGCAGGCCGGCAGCAGAGACTCATGGGGGGCCCTGAGGTACCCTCTGTGCTGGCACGCCTGGCTCTCAGTGCACCTCCCCTAGGACCTGCTCTGCTGCCCTCCAGCAACCACCCAAGGTGCAGCACCACACAAGAGTCTCTGAAGTGGGCTCAACTGGGGACTTATGCATGAGGATGCACAGGGGACATGGAACCTCTTTCTGCCCTACTGAGCCCTGGACCCATCACCCTGAGTGGCAGCTAGGGCTCTCCATGTAACACCCTCCAGATCATTAATCGCTGGGTGTGGTGGTGCATGCCTGTCATCCAACACTTGTAAGGCAGAGACAAGAGGACTGCAAGTTCAAGGACAGCCTGGGCTATAAAGTAAGACACTGTCTCAAAACAAAACAGAAACACAAAACACAAAAACCAGGAGCCTCTCCTGATACCCTCAGTCCCACAGGCAGGAACACTGGCTAGAGGACAGTGCATGCTATGTTATAGCCAAGTGACTGGTTGAATGGTGGCCTCTGGCATGTACAGCAGCTAGATGAGGATGCTAGATTCGGGACAGTTTTTTATATCCATCTTTGTTGGTGTCCTCCAGCCCTGCATGGAGATCTCCTTTCGAGAGGCCTCCCTGCACAGCCCCACAGGATGGCCTTGCTTCCTGGAACATCGTCCTTGTTTCTCCGGGCTGGGAGGAGCTACATCTGGGCTCCCGCCATGGTCCCGTGAGTACAGCCAAGGAGGCCTAGGCCACGCTGTCTGGGTTCTGCAATGAGTGTGGTATGGCAGGAGGGGAGCTGTCTCCCACCCACCCTGTGTTCTCCATCATCCACAGGGCCCAGAACGAGTCTTTTCTAGTTTGAGCTAAAAAATGCAGGCTTTCCAACGGAGGTCCTGACTACAGGCTCAGGCTCTGCAGACAGTCTTCATTCTGGCATCAGGAAGATTCCTCTCAGCTGCCACATGGTGTCTTGAGGAAGCTGAACTGGATAGGGGGATCTCGGGAAGAAGCATTAATGCGGGCTCGGGATGACAACCTGACAGCCAGTTCCCACTCTGCCCTTGGAGTCCGACTCCTTGGATTCTGTGTTCAAACGGGGTAGCACAGGGAGGCCAGACCTCGCTCGTAACCACCCTCCCACCCCTGATTTCCTCATCGTTGTCTGCTCCAGAAGCCTGGGGTGCATTCAAGCAGACGTCCAGCCCGAACAGCTAAGAGCGGCCCACTCTCTACCTCCCCGGCAGGAAGATGAAAGGTGGGTGTGGAAGGACAATCAGAACACATCCAGGACAGCCACTAAATAATGATCCATATGGAATTATTCATGGCAATTGATGAAAGGCAGGCAGCTATAACAGAGCTTGATGCTATGATCAACAAAGCTGAAGTCTTCATAGACTGCTATGAAGTCTGTTCAATGCTGTACCACATGGTGGCCAGGAGTAACTGGAGAGCAGCTCCCAAAGGGGCCAGAATCTCCCCAGTGACGCTAAGCTGAGCGTTCAGACTAAGACAAGAACCCAGGTCCACCCCTAGCCCATGGTTTTCCTCATATCTAATCCTTTTCCTTTTTAAACTGACGAAACCAATGAGCAAAATAGAAGACAGTTTCACGCATTTTGTGTGGGAGGGGACTGTGGAAGCTGCTGGACAGGCAAGACTAGCAAATGGAAAAAGAAAAAAATACCTCCATGATCCTCACCTCCGAATATCAGATATGAGAAAGGCTTACATCCCCTCTCAACAGAAGCCAGCTTAGGAAGCAACTACTCACATGAAGACCAGAGAGCCATACCCGAGTAAGGTACTTGTCACTGTTTCCTCTTTCCTCCCTCCCTCCCTCCCTCCCTCCCTCCCTCCCTCCCTCCCTCCTCTCCCTCCCTCCCACCCTTCCTTCCTTCCTTCCTTCCTTCCTTCCTTCCTTCCTTCCTTCCTTCTCTCTCCCTCCTCTCTTCTCTCTCTCTCTCCCGCTCTTCCTTTTTGATTCAAGGTCTTCCTGTATAGCCCAGGCTGGTCTTGAACTCTTGAGCCTTCTAAGCCTCGAGTACTAGGATCACAGGCAAGCAGCATCACGGCCAGCTCTTCTTAGTTTTTGTTTTGTTTTTTCTATTTCGTTTCCTTTTCCAACCCACTTGCTCAATCACCTAACTACTGCTCATTCAATATGGGGGAGCAGCAGCAATATGTCATAACCCAGGGCTAGGAAACATGGAAGACATTTTATCCTTTGGGCAGGAACTCAAGATACGAACCAGAAACTTGGAGCATAAACCCTGGAAGAATGCCACTTACTGGCCTGCAGAAATGTCTGTGGGGGCATTTTCTTGATTGCTAATGAGTGTAAGAGGACCCAGCTCACTGTAGGTGGTACTATCCCTACGCAGATGGGCTGGGTAGACAAGAATGTTAGTAGCTATGGCTGGAGAGATGGCTCAGTGGTTAAGAGCACATACTGCTCATCCAGAGGACCTGAGTTTGGTTCCCAGGACCCATATGAATCAGTTCACAAATACCTGTAACTCCAGCTCCAGGATGCCCCTGGCCTCCTTGAGCACCTGCACACACACACACACACACACACACACACACACACACACACGCATGCACACAATTGAAATTTAAAAGGTTAGTGGAGCATAGGCTGGGGAGCCAGCCAGGGAGCAAGCTCTGCCTCTCCCGAAGCCACTGAACTTTCTTCAGCTCATCTAAAGCTGGGCAGAGTCCGTTCCATGAGGGACAGACTCAAAAGTAAGCATCATGACACCTGAATGGACCATTTGGGGAAGAACTAAAGGGAACTGTAGGAACTGGCCCCGGAACTGGGAACTTAAATGGGAACCCTGCACGGCTTTACATCGAAATGTCACTGATCTCGGAACATATGCACCAGAGACGTGGGTTTTTCCGGCTCTCTGACATGAAGGAGCCTGCTCCAGGGAGCTGTTCTCTCAGTCTGCGGCTTCTTCGTTCAGCGGGCTCCGCTCACCCTGACAGTGTTGATGGGAACGGGAAAGGCGCCAGCTTCTCGTCATTCCCAGCAGATTTCTTAATTAGCTTGCTGATACTGTCGATGTTTTGGAGTGCAGCCTCCTCCGCTATTTTTAGGGGCTTGTACTAGGAAGCCACCTGTCATTTGGCTAGCCTGTCTTCGTGAGTGACATGCATATGGGCACTACGGATCGAATAGGAAAGGCGCACTGGAGAGGCATCCAGAAGGGCCTCTCCTCACAGCTTCAGGGCTCTGGCCCCGTATTCTCTTCCCACCTCCAGGGTTTTCAGAACAGCTCCTGGTCTTAAAGAGTGCCTCAGGGAGGAGGACAAACCAACATTCCGTGCCAAAGAGGACCAAGTCCCAGTGTGGACTGGCTAATTTTGCGGTATCCCCAGGTCCTACATAGCATCTATGTCTCTGGAAGGTTGTCTGGTGAATGGATAACATTGTCACAAGATAGCAGAACGGGATCATATGAGAACAGGGAAGAACACCTCATGTTACGGGCACAGAAATACCAGCCCAGAGAGCATGGTGAATTCTAACTTATGGTGTAGTCACATGGGTGGTGAGAGGCCAGAAGCCTAACAGAGCAGGATCCAGGTTTACCAACACCCATTGGATCACACATCAACACGTCAAAGATCATGTCAGCACAGAAGATGGGGAGATGGGAAATCTCATGTATTTGGGAAATTAGTCTCCACTGACAACTCCATCTCTCCAGTGGCCATCCAGTCCTTTCTAACTCTCAAGGGAATTTGGTTACAGTATTATTCATGATGGCAAAGCTATATGAAACAAAGAGAATGCTTATTGTCCTAGCTAGTTATTGTCACCTTGACACAACCTAGAGTCACCTGGAAAGAGGGAACCTCACTCAAGAGCTGCCTTAATCATACTGAACTGTAGGGTGGCTGTGGGACACTTTTTAATTGCTAATTAATGTAGGAAGGTTCAGCCCACTGTGGGCAGAACTACCCCTAGGTAGGTGTGAGGAAGCTGGTGGAGCCCTGTCCATGGAGCCAGCCAAGCAGTGAGCCAGTAAGCAGCATCCTGTATAGTTTCCGCTCCAGGTTCCTGTCTCAAGTTCCTGCCCTACCTACTTTCAGTGGTGGATTGTGACTTGGAAGCATAAGAGGAAATAACCCCTTTTTTCCTCCTAAGTTGCTTTTGCTAAGAGTGTTTTACTCCAGCAACAGAAGGAAACTATTAACTTATTAACCAGAAAGTGGCCGAGTAACTAAGGTATGCAAACACTACTGCAATACAAGGCAGGGTTTTTTTTAATTATAAAGAAAGTAGCAAGAACGCAAAGAGCACTGGATAGCACAGTGCTACCTTTGTAGTGTATGTGTCCCACATACCGAGGCCCTGCTCAATTCCCAAAAGGGGAAAATGCCACTCTATCTCCATTGGTTCTTGATCCTAATCCTAATTTATTTCCCAGTAAATAGGCAAACTGTACTAACGTGCTTAAACACACATGGGCTTATGATTGTTAGCCTAAATGAATTAATGCCTGAATATCCCAATAATAATTGCATTGAATGATAGTCACAGAAAATTATACATTGAATTAGGAAAAAAAATTAGGCAACCCAAAAGAAAAATTGGCCAATAATCTAAACAATGTGATTACATAAGTTTTTAATGCTTAGGAAAAGGTGGATGGGAATTCTCTGTACTATTTTTGGAAGTTTCTAGAACACAAAAAATTATTAGTTTCAGCGGGGCATGGTGACACATGCCTTTAATCTGAGCACTCAAGGAGGCAGAGGCAGGCAGATCTCTGTGAGTTTGAGGCCAGCCTATTCTACAGAGTGAGTTCCTGTACAGCCAGAGCTGTTACACAGAGAAATTCTGCCTTGAAAAACAAACAAACAAACAAACAAAACCAAACAAACAGAAAAGGTATTAGTTTCATACTGCCTCAGTTTCTTGTACTGCCACTGTGATAAATTACTGACAGAAAGGTTTCTTTGGCCAATAGGTCAAGGTGAAGTCCATCATGGTAGAGAGGTCAAGGCAGGAGAGCCTGAACAGTCAGTCACCTCAGATCCAAGATCAGGAACAGAGAGAAGGAATGCATTTTGCTGCTCAGCTCCTTTTCTTACAGTCCAGGAGCCCCGTCAGGGAGAAAGTGGTGTCAACCACAGCCATGAGTTTCCCACAGTGAGGAGTTTCCCACCACGGTGGTCTAGATGAGAGTGGCCTCCACAGGTTCATATGACTGAACACTTGCTCCCCACTTAGTGGAACTCTTTGGGAAGGATTGGGAGGTTTGGTCTTGATAGAGGAGGTGTGTCACTGTAAGTGGGCTTTGGGATTTTAAAAGCACAGGCCATTCCCAAATATCTCTCTCTGTCTCTCTGTCTCTGTCTCTCTCTGTCTCTATCTCTGTCTGTCTGTCTCTCTCTCTCTCTCTCTCTCTCTCTCTCTCTCTTCCCCCACCCCCTTTCTGTTTGTGGATCAGGATGTGACTCCCAGCTGCTGCTGCTGCTACAACACTATGCCTGCCTGCCTGCCTGCTGCAGCTATGCGCTAACTCTCTGAAACTGTAAGCCCCAAATAAACTCTTCTGTAAGTTGTCTTAGTCATGGTGTCTTGTCACAGCAATAGAGAAGCAACTAAGATGCCACCTCAATTAAAATAAGATAACCCCCCACAGGCATGGGGATTCCCCCAGAGGATTCTTGATTTTGTTAGAAGTTTTGCTATAATTAGGACTTAACCATAAAACTGTATAGTGAAAGATAAGTAACCAAAACCAAATATTAGTTACATTTTTAACATTAGCATGTGGAAGTAATGGCTTCTTAGCATTTTTAAAGGCTAATTGTTTTCCTGTTTCCCATACTGCACAGTTCTGACATGAAATGAACATTTGCCTTGCCCAGGAAGTGTCCCAACCCTAACCATACTGCCACCCAGTTACCTCGCTTCACTTTCCACTCATAGAAACTGACTCAAGGAAAGAATTACTTCCTCTTCAGAAAGATTTGGTCAAGGGTAATAAGATTGTGTCATTATGGCAGGACCATGACCATTCTTGGATGATTGAAAAGCTACCGTTTGAGTATTTTCAGAAGGAGATGTAAGACTGTCGCCTTGGTGATATTTTTATGGAGCCCAGCTTACACACAGAATGATATATGTATCAACTTCACTGGCTCCCACTATTGTAGTCTCCAAGTCAAGCCATGAAATGTGTAGGACATTTCGGAAACCCTACCACAGGGCTTCCCCAACAACACCCTCTGCCTTCTTCTGAAGTGACATTCCCACCGCTTGACCATCACCCTCATTTTGTGACATTCAGATTCTTTAAACCTGTTTTTAAGGTTAAATGTTTCTATGTATGAAACCAGATTTTATGTGTTCCTTTGTACCCCACTTTCTTCAGCCACAACACTGCTGCTAAGAAACTAGTCTAATATTATGTAGCTATAGCTCATTTGTTTTTGTTGCTACATCACATTCACTTTTTTGCTGTTGTTGTTGTTGTTTGAGACAGGGTTTCTCTATGTAACTCAGGCTGTCCTGTAACCTTAGCTATAGATCAGGCTGGCCTTGAACTCAGAGATTCACCTGCCTCTGCCTCATGAATGCTGGAATTAAAGGCATGTGCTACTGCACCTGGTCACATTCACTTTGACAATTAAATGTTATTTCCTTTTTATTCAACAGACAATAATTGTATCTACCTATGGGGTTAATGTAACATTATGGCACATGTACACACCAATATAAGCAATATATCCACAATTTAGATATTTATTGTTTCTTTTGTGTGAATGTGCATGTGTGTAATATATGTGTGTATGTGAACACTCTTGTGCATTGGCATAGAGGCCAGAGACTGGCTAGGTTATAGGCCCTGGGGAGAATCTTCTACTATTCTGGTACATGGGCATAGTTCTTATCTTTCTACTGATAGATTAGTGCATTTCTCAACTCATCAGAGCTTTTTTGTTTGTTTCCAGTAGATAGTGATAGATACAGAAACCAACATTCAGTCACATTTCAGAGACTAGGAGAATATGGAGTATTCATCTCTAAATGAGCCATCTATACCACATCCCCTCCTCCAGGGTTCAGGAATCACTGAGGAAGAGAGCATGGGAAGACTAAGAGCCAGAGGGAGTGGATGTCTGTAATGAAATAGTATTTCCTGGACTTGAACTCACAACACCTAGGACTGCATGCATAAGGTGTTAACACGTCCCAGCCAGCCAAACTCCCAGCATGCACTGAGGAGGGGCTAGTGAAGTCCTGTCCCTATCTGAAGAGCTATTGGCAGTTAATGGATACTGGAAGAGGAAGAGTCAGTTTTCTTCAAGGATGTGGGCCCTGAGAGGCTGCCCATGCTCCAATACACACACGCGCACACACACACACACACACACACACACACACACACACACACACACGCACACACACACATGCACGCACGCACGCACGAAAGGTGGGCACACGATAGGGGAGAGAACTAAAGGGGAGGTATGGTAGTTTGAATGTCACAGACCATTTCCTGTTGCCTTCTGATCAAGATGTAGCCAGTACCGTGTCTGCCGGCATGCCGCCATGCTCCCCACATGATGATAATGGACGGAACCTCTGAAACTATAAGCTGCCACCTCAATTAAATGTTTTCCTTTGTAAGAATTGCTGTGGTCATTGTGTCTCTTCACAGCAATAGAAACCTTAACTAAGACAGGAGGGAATGGGGACTGGATTGGATCCAAACATATTATAAGAACGTGTGAATATTACACATTTAATTTAAAAAAGAAGAGGGGAGTATTGGATCATACATACCAACCCTGGATCCACAGGACCAGAAAGGGCCTTGGTAGAATGCAAGCATCCCAGAGCAGTACCAGGAAGGGGCTTACAGCCTCGCCTTCCTGGCATTCCAGAACCACACAGAACGTGAAGTCTGTAGAGACCAATAGCCCCCATCAGGCCCTCCTCACACCGCACAGAGTGGAGCCTGCTAGAGCCAGAGGGACCTGAGAACTTCACCTTCCAACTCAGTGCAGCTGCATCACCAACTCACTCCCTAAGTACTCTTTCGTTTTAATTGTCTATTATTTACTCTCCACTCTTGCCTATGTGTACGACTCACGAGGTTTTGTCGTCTGTACGTTGCTCAGTTAGGTTTTAGGGTTGCTGTGTATGTTTCTTTACCCAGTTTACCACAAGGCATCCTTTACTATCCCTTCACTCCTATCTCATGTACTCCCCTGTATTCCTGCTCCTCTCTCCCCTCCTCTTTTTACTTCTTAATCATAACATTTCATTTCTTTAACAATCTCTAAAACCTGAGGGCTCTAACAGTATCCCAGCTTGCCTCTCCCAGCTACACCTCAGTTTCTTTTCTTTGCAAAGTTGATGTTATACGTAGCCTTTCTCTTACTTGGCCTATTTCCCAACCAATCCTAATCTGGTGTTATGTTTTTGAGAAAGTGTCCACTGTGTAGCCCTGGCTGTCCTAGAATTCACTGTGTAAACCAGGCTGGCCTCAAACCCATAATGATTGTCCTGCCTGCCTGAGCACTGGGATTAAAGGTGTGAGCCCCATCCCTGGCCTCCAATCTTCACCTTACTGAAGTCTGAGGCTGTTCCACACTATCGTTGGTGGTTTATCCTCCAGCATTTATTGAAGCTGAAAGGGTGGCCATTGTTAATTGCCTGGTACGATATTTGTATAGTGGGAATATCTGGCAGCTGGGTTGTTCTCGGACAGTCCTGAGCAACAAAGGAACTCCAGATGTGTAAAGCAAATCCCAGCATAGCAACATCAAACACACACACACACACACACACACACACACACACACACACACACACAAAGGCAACCTAACATCTTCAAAAAATAGTAATCCTATAGTAATGGCACTAGTGAGAGTGGGTTGGATGGAATCCAGACAGGGGACTCAAAATAATAAGTATGTTCATGCCAGGTGGTGGTGGCGCACACCTTTAATCCCAGTACTCGGGAGGCAGAGGCAGCGGATCTCTGTGAGTTCGAGGCCAGCCTGGGCTACCAAGTGAGTTCCAGGAAAGGCACAAAGCTACACAGAGAAACCCTGTCTTGAAAAACCAAAAAATAATAATAATAATAATAATAATAATAATAATAAGTATGTTCAAAGAAACTAGAGGGGAATGAACTCTTAATTGAGAACACAAACAGCTGACTGAAATAACAAAAATGATGCAAGATACTAAAGAGGAATTGAACAGAGACGGAAATACTGGAGGAAAACCAGTCTCCAATGCCAAGAATAAGGGACATGAAACCTCTGTAAAGCCTCACCAGCAGCAAGGAGAGGACAGAACGTCTTGGCTGGAAGACAAGGTGTGGAAATCAAATGGAGTCAAGGACAGTAGAGGCCAGCAGAATCGAGACACACACTATGGCACACAAAAGCCGACCCTATGGTAAGAGGCCCAGACAGAGAAATCTTCACTCTCAAAGCACGGGAAACACTGTTAAAAGAATCATCAGGGATGGAGAGGTGGCCTGGGACAGAGGTGGGGTGGGGAGTATGAACAAAGACCACTGTTACAGAGCATCCAAGTTCAGCTCCCAAAGCTCATGTCGGGAGGCTCACAACCAGCTGTAAACCGCCTTCAGGGGATCTGACTCTTCTGACCTCTGTGGGCATCCACAGGCATGTCCGTACACACACACACACACACACACACACATACACACACACACACACACACACATACACACACACACACACACACACAAATAAATAAATAAATCTTTAGAAGAAGAAGAAGAAGAAGAAGAAGAAGAAGAAGAAGAAGAAGAAGAAGAAGAAGAAGAAGAAGAAGAAAAAGCACAGCAGCAGCAGCAGCATGGTACTAGAGAGGTGACTCAGTGGTTAAGAGCACTGGTTGCTCTTGCAGAAGATTGGGGTTCAATTCCCAGAACCCACATGGTGGCTCATAACCATCTGTAACTCCAGTTCCAGGGATCCATGCACCCTTCTGGCCACTTCTGGTGCTAAATGCATGTGGTGCACAGATATAGAGACAAAACTCTCAAATGCATAAAATAAAAATAAATAAATCTGGGCTGGAGAGATGGCTCAGAGGTTAAAAGCACTGGCTGCTCTTCCAGAGGTCCTGAGTTCAATTCCCAGCAACTACATGGTGGCTCACAACCATCTATAATGAGATCTGGTGTCCTCTTCTGGTGTGCAGGCATACCTGCAGGCAGAATACTGTATATGAAACAAATAAATAAATCTTAATAAATAAATAAATCTTTAAATTAAAAAAAAAATCCATAACAAAATTTCCCAAAGTTAGGAAAAGAGATGCCATTTCAGATAACTGAGGCCTTTGAGACACCAAACAGACAAGACCAGAAAAGAACTCTCTCAGTCATATTATAAATTAAAATACTAAACATATAGATACAACAGAGAAAGTATATTGAAAGCAGCAAACAAGAGAGAACACCAAGAAACATATACAGAATAACAGCAGATAATTCAACTGAAAATTTAAAAGCCAGAAAGGCTTGAAATGATGTATTTTCAGTTCTGAAAGACAACTCTACACCCAGAAAGCTACCTGCCATAATTGAAGGAAAAATAAAAAACCTTCTGCAACAAAATATATATTAAAGGAATTTATGACCACTAGCTCAGCTCTGAAGAAGATACTTAATGGCCTAAAGAGAAAGCCAAAGTCACCTCAGTCGTCACAGGAAAGAACAAACCACAGTAGAGTAATAGTTAAGGAGAGAGGGATATGAAAAAGAAACACTACAAAATCAACAAGACGATGGACTAATACTCATCTTTGGCTAGTTTTTGTCTTCCCGGGTATGGCCACTGGTAGGCTGTCCATGCTCAAGTGGGTAACACTACTTGGACTCAGTGGGTTATAAAAAAAGAAAAGAAAAAGGATATGAAGTGGGAGGAGGGTGGGTGGTCCGGGGAGCACAGGAGCAGGGAGGGGAGAGTCAGGGGTAGATATGATCAAGATACACTGTATGTATGTGTGTATATATATACATGTGTGTATATATATATATATATAGTCAAAGTAAAAAATATTTTTTAAAAGATTGGAGCAATATTTGTGCCATTTCCTGTTTGTGCCTATCACTTTTCTTAGTAACAAGAAACTCTGTTTTCCATTTAGCACCTTTTAGATACTGAGCACTCAGCAATGTATGTTCAGTAGATAAATGCACATAAATGGTACTAGATTCAAAGCTAGCCTTCTCCGGATACACAAGGATGCACTGGAAGGTCCCTAAAAGGCTTCTCAAGCCTTGGATTCCATAAAAAACAATTTGACTCTCCTGCCACACACTCAGAAGAGGCATCATCTACCAAAATGAAAGCTTTCCTTCCTTCCTTCCTTCCTTCCTTCCTTCCTTCCTTCCTTCCTTCCTTCCTTCGTGTGTGTGTGTGTGTGTGTGTGTGTGTGTGTGTGTGTGTGTGTGTGGCAGTTGTTATCACAACATGTGGTTAAGATTAGTAACTCTTCAATGTCAAATATAATCAAGGTAATTACTCAAGCTGTCAACTTGATTGTCTGAGGCAATCAAACCCCAACCATCAGCATCCCCCAGGAGGGCGTTTTTAGAAAAGTTCAAACCTGGGAGCCAGTGAAAGAGAAGATCTTTCAGGGAGCTTGTGGGTCCCTCTCCCAGGCCTGAGCTTCAGAGAGCAGCGTGGCTTGTAAGGGCTGCCCAGATGCTAATCCATTAACACTAGAGAAATCCATTCCGTTCAGATCTCCAGATACCAACATAAAACACAGTAGCTGTATTTCAGAGGGAAAACCCACAAAAGCATTCCACCGGCAGTTATGGCTGCGGCAATTCTCTGCGTCTGGGTGGCATTTCGGTTGGTTCTCAGGGTACACTCATTTGCAGTACTTCATTTACATCTTGCTGCTTCAGGAGCAGAGTGATGTAGTCCACAGATGAAGAAACAGAGGCCAAAAATAGGGCTGGGTCTTTCTGGGGCCAGTGGGTAAGGGGTGAAACTTTCTGCTGTTTCATGTAACAGGGTCTCAGCTAAAGGCTGTGAACCAAGAGGTTGTTTAGTGGCATAGTAAGGCTCCTGCAGCAGGACTTGACGGATAAGATGGCATCACTACTTAGAAATGAATTCTAGATTAGGAAGGACTTTGCAGGTCATTTATGTCAATATTGCTTTTAAATAAAAACAAGAATTGCCTTTCCTTTCTGTTCGCATTTGGCTGGATGTCCCCCAGTACCCTTGGTCCCCACAGTGGTGCAGCATGAGGTAGAAGAACCTCCAGGAGGTAGACCTTTGTGGGAAGTCCTAGGCCATTGGAGGTGCACCACTAAGTGTGGGTTTGGGAGCCTCAAGTCTTTCCTTTTCTCTATTTTGATTCTTGGCTCCTGACACAGGCTGCTTGCTCACTGCATACTCCTCCTATGGTGTGTGGCCCGCCCCAGAGACTTAGCAAATGGAACTCCATTCCAAGGCCAAAAGAAACTTTTTCTAAGTTAATTATCTCAAGTATTTTGCAAGCACAACACAAAACCGACTTATACACTAATCCTTGGCCTTGCTCCCTTCCTTAACTGGACTTCTCTTGAATTTCTTCCTAAGTCTCATTGGGGCCTGCAAAAATCGCCCAATTCCTCTTCTTCCAATAGTTCAATTCCCTCAGTCCACTGATCCCCTTCTTGTACCAGCAGTAACGGGATGTTTCTAAAGTTCATTGAACAGGTAAAATGCTAAGTACCTATACAGATTCTTGTACGTATCCCCCACAGAACAGATTCTGTACACCCTCTCAGCCTGAGCTTGCTCATCTTTCCTTGCCCAGTGTCACCACACTGGCAAGCACATCCAGGCAGCTTGAATCTGTGATTATCTAAAGCATCCATGCACACTCCATCTGTTCCCGCTCCACCCTTCCTCCTGCCTCCAGTCCACCCACCACAACCCTCACATGCTGAAGGTGGACAGCATGTGGGCTGGTACCTCTAAGTACCGAGTCTTGATCCTCACTCCTCTTCCATGCCAATCAAATCATCTGGTGCTGCTTTGCATTACTGTCACTGTTGTATATACTGAGCCCTCAGAGAACCACGATTATTGTCCCACAAACCCATCATACTCGGGACTAAACAGAATTGCTTGTGGCTGTTAAAGCCATGAACCACTGGGCATGTGCTCAGCTTACACACTTCACCTCACACCCCTCTCATTCACTGAGTCCCAAGAAAGAAGGTCTTCTCTCTCAGTGGTGTGTGTCCGGGTCCTCGTGGCAGGAGCTAACAGATTCACTGTGAATGAGCACTAAGACTGTTTTTAGTGTCTCCTTATCAATAATGCTACAATGAACATTTTAATGTGTCCATGTATCAGAAGAGGAAGCACTGGGGTGAAGTGAGTGACTTCAGTTTTTAAATTGGCAATTCATCCCCCCTCAATGGCTGCACCAGTTCATTACCACAGCAAAGATGGGCGAGATACTTCCTACAACCTTACCGATGTTTTCTGTTCTTAAGTGCAAGAGCCAAACATGTTCAGTGACCCTAATCCATATGTTGTCTTGCCCAATCTTTATTGCTTAAAAAAAAGATTGGTTTATAGGCATTATATATATACATTTGGAATCTATCTACCTATGGCAGTCTGCAGATACTTTCCTGCAAGCTGTGATCTCATTTTAAGGTGTTTTGTTTAAGAATGGTCTTAAATGTGTGTTGTGCTGGCCAGTATCTTTTTCTTTTTGGTGACGGGCATCTTTCATATGACATTGTATCCACCATTCACTGCCATCTCTATCACCTGCATATGCTCCCTAGGAGAGACATCTCTGTTTTCTTGCCAAGGATTCCTGTAGCATACCACCTCCTTGCTTGCTCCTCCTTGCTCAATAAATGCTTATTGACTAAGGAGAAGAGGTTGATGGGAATATGAAGAAAATACAGGCACCCTTGGAAGAAAATCAATATACCAAATTTGTGGTGGTTTCTTAATAAAAGAATGCACTGCATACATTCTGTTAAATCCTACATCTATTTTTTTTTTTTTAAGAGTAAACAGAGGGTGAACTTGCCTAGTGTGGTCTTCTGTGAATAGTAGGTTGTATAACCTCTGTGTGACCAGACTGTGGGCATCAGTCCCCATCCAGACAGTAGCACTAAGAGCAACTCTACTAGGCTAATGAGATGGCTCAGCTATTAAAGGCTAGGCTCACAACCCAAAATATAAGAGCACCTCTATGATCTAGACAGGGCATACACCGGGACACTCCCAACAGCCCAAGCCCAGCTTTCCACCATCTGTCTTTGCCAGAAAGCTCCACCTCTTGCCTTCCTTTTCTCTAAGACTGACAGAGTTTCTGGACAATGTCTCGTTTTTATAACCAGGCTTACTTCAGATCTACTTGAACCTGGGTGCCTTTTGCTATCTGCCTACTTCTCATCAGCCCTCTTACCCTCTCTCCGTAGTGTTACACATCTTTATGCTCTCAAACTTCTGACCCCATTTTCTGCCTCCTCATTATACTGAGGTTGATAGGACCTTAGTGTTTCCTGCCTTTACCTCAGAACCGCATATTTCTCTTGCTTCTGTCCTGGAGGGAAAAGTGTCTCTCTTCCTAAGACTGAGTCTACACACATGCTTCTGACTCCAGTTCAGCTTTCCTGTTCAAATTCTTCCCACATAACTTAAGTCTCCTCTAACTTGTAGTTGACTTGACTTGTGCTGTCGCTAACATTTTGTCAGGTGGTTCCCCGTTCGAAATTCTTTAACTCCTCTCTGCTCTTCACTCTCCTGTCTACTGCAATTAGCTTTTAGCCCCATCAACAGCCCAAAAGCAATCCTTCAGAGATCATCCCAGATCTCTTGCCAATAAAATGTGATGTCGCCTCATCACTCAAAGCTTCCTTCCTTCCCACAGTCATTCAAAAGAATATTAGGAACTGTGCCAAGCTGAGTATACTCCCTTGATACTGGTGTTTGTGTGTTGGGTGTGGAGGTGACTGATATGGGCATCTCCTGGGAATATCAAGGTCTATAGAAGCTCACCATGTCCTTTATATAAAAATGGCTTAGTGTTTGCATATCACTTACGCACATCCTCCCTGATACCTAAAGTCAGTCATCTCTGATTACTTACAACAAATATCTAGTGTAATATAAATGCTGTATAGTTGCATTGTATTGTTTAGGGAATGACACAAAAGTCTACATATTCAGTTAGAGAAATTGTTTTTCTTAGCATTTCTGCTATTGCATCTCCTGATGTAGAACCCACTGATACAGTGGACCAAGTTACAGTATAAGGCACATGTAAAGTATAAATGGAACTAGGATCACTAAATCAGTGGACTGTAAGGACAGTTCTCAAGCAGACGGCTGGGAGGGTGTATACATTCTGGGCTGAGAGAACAGATCTACTAGGAACACAGGCACAGACGACATGAAACAGACAATATGCTGTGGGGAGGAGGACCAGGGTCCTGTATAGTCCCAGGCTCCGGGTCGGTGGATCTTCACTGTGAAGGTATTGGGGGTGAGAAAATCCATGGGGAGTTTTGACGCGAAGAATGATGGCGCACTGCAGACACTCTAAAGCACAGGCACCAGCTTGTCTGTCTCCAGTCAATCATCAGCATCATTCCGTGCTCTGCATCAGTCTTTAGACTGTCGTCCACAGCATCCCGGGATAGCACCCAAGTGAAACCTAGGTGAGTCAGGAGATGTCATCGTTCTCCAGGTGGCTGTGGTCAGGTAGGTGGCTGCTGACAAAGGCAGTGTCTTGGTAGCTTCTCCCAGAGTCCTCCTGGGCATCCTCAACCCATGCTGCGGGGAGCTGAGGGCACTTTGCTGGCGGATTTCTACATCCCTTGCATTTCCAAAGCTGAAAGCCTTTCCCACGTGTTCCTTCCCTGGGTTCCTGATGAAACCTGACACCACTGTCATTTTCAGTAACTCGTGCCCTGAAACCGTCCTCCTTCGGCTTGGTGGTCAGGTCTTCACTTTGGACCGACATTCTACCTCCCACCAAGCTCCTGTCTCACCCCTCCCCATACACAGTGAACTACAAAACCTTAATCTACATCAGGCCTGTTGGAACCTCAAACCAACAATTCCCCAAATAAGAACTATGTTCGTTTGGAAACACAGTAATTCTTTTTCACAAGACATCATTTCTTTTAACTACTATATAGAAATTATTCCAACAGCCTGGCTTGAGAGCCCAGCTACTGTGGATTTCATTCCCAAATCAGGGCAAACATTTTGGAAGTCTCTGTGTGCCAATAAAATGTAACATTACCGGGACTATAATGTATAATGGGCTAGTGTGTTCCCGGCTCTCAGGGAACCAGCAGGACCTGAGAGAAACCCAAGAGGGCTGTAGAATAGTTTGTCTTCCATCCTTTGTAACTTAGTAACTTGCAAGAGAAGTTTTTATACTTTCGAATGCTCTCGAATTCTTTGCCCTTCTTTCCTTTCTCACCTCCTTGTCAAAATCTTCTTCACCTGGGCCTGGCTTTTTAACTTACCACAGCAAGGACAGTTTTATGTTTTGATGAAACATACACACAGATGCACAGTTTCAGTTCCTATGGGTACACTTCATTGTAGCCAAACCCAGATCCCCTGGAGTTCTTTAACTGGCTCAAAGAAACTCTCTTCCTTATTTGCCTTTCCCACTGAGGGCTGTGTATTCATTCACAAAGCACAATCCTATCACTGAGGGCTGTGTATCTTCCTCCTGCTTAGAAACGCCTGGCACCTCATCCACAAACGCAGCACCCGCCTCCTCTTCCTGCCCATTTTCTCACAAATCCCCTCACAAACTCCAAGCGCTTTCCACACAAAGCCTAAGCATACTTCAAGCATCCCATCTTCCTGTCTGCCATTGTTCAGGGTCCTCCCTAGCTCTCAACCAGCCAAGTCTCTGTTTATCCAAAGCTCTATTCCTTCAAGTATCTTGACTTTTTGCCCTTCTGAAACTCCTGACTTTTTAGAGCTGACTATGCAAAACTTTCCAGTTCAAGAGAAGGGATCATCTTGTGTTTGTACTTCCTAATTCCCCAGCACAATGCCCAGCCCAAAGTAGTGACACTTCATAAGAATTTTAGACTAAATGAAACCCAAACCTCTTACACGTTGGTCACAGTGGAGTCCCTCATTCTAATCCCTAAGAAAAACAATGATCACCTGTTCCCTAATGGCCACTGAGCTCAGACTAAAGGAAACCAGCTCTCCTGCTCCCGCCCTTGGCATTCTTCTGTTTGTTTGGTTTTTTCCAGACAGGATTTCTCTGTGCAGCCCTGGCTGTCCTGGAACTTGCTTTGTAGATCAGGCTGGCCTCGAACTCAGAGATCCACCTGCTTCTGCCTCCCAATGCTGGGATTAAAGGCGTGCGCCACCACCTCTGGTCTCTTAGGCATTTTTAAACAAAAGTAAAAAACTGGCCACACGCTTGGCCGTGAAACCACAGATGAAAGCAGGTGTGTAATCATTAGTTCTAGCACTGCTACAAACCTGTGACCCCCACAGAAATGCTTAGCCTATTGGTCTGCATTCTGCACAATGAAATTCCTGCTACTGAACTGGTATAAAATGCACTTCTGAACTGCAATAAATTAGCAGTTTTACTTTTAGAATGTTCAAGTTATCCAGACCACATACCAGAAGACCTGTTTGCACTATTAATTTCTATTATGCTCATCTGCTTCCTCCGTGAGAAAGCTTAAGAGGCACAATTATCTCCCAACACAAGTGTACACCCTTGTGCCGATTCCTAAACACCACATATTTGCTTCCTCAGATAAAGGAGTTCTTCCTGTTAGTAAACTGCTGATTGGTCCTTAGCAGAGTTACGATTTCTGTGACAAAATTAATTCTATTTTCTAAGTAGTTCATGCTAAAATGACTTGCCATTCATTTGACTAGATCCCTGACTTAGGCAGGTGTGAGCCATCTCAAAATGCTTGAAGGTCCATGTGCTTTCATTTAAAGGTTTACATAATGCAGGTCTTAAATCAAATGATATAAAAAGCTCATGCACAGTGTACCTATAATCTCTGAATGTAGGCAAACTACTGTAGAGCACTCACTGAATTTAGATGGCGATTGTAGCAGAATCCCTGTGGAAATACACAATCTGCAGTATTACTGGTTCTGAAGATACAATTCCCATACAGTTAAGAGCAGGCTGTTTTTTCCTCTGCCACAACTTCTGGAATTGCTCTAACTTAGTTAGGTCTAGAAAATGACCCACATCCTTCCAATGTGTGGTCCTCCCTAAAACCACATAAAATTGGACTTTAATATCCAACTTAAAATTTAATAATCCTCTGTATGATTACCTTTCATAAACTGTTGACTGTACATCAAAAGAACTTCACTGGAAAAGATGTTTAAAAAAAGGAAATAATTTCAAGGTTGAAAAAAGTGGCAAAGAAGGTAGGTGCTATTTAAACAAAGGAACAGCAAGATATGCTGACTGCGCAATGGCCACTAACAGGAGACAGAGTTCCCTCTTAGTTCTGCAGATAAATAAATTATGCTCGTTGGTTTGTAAAACCAGAATACAAATGCTGAGGTGGCAGATCAAACCTACAGATCTGACTGCATTTCTGCTCCAAAATCTACCAATGGGGCATTGGGGGCTGGAGAGATCAGTGAAGCCTCAAAGATGACTGGAGAAAGCCCAGCCCTTAACAGCAAGCAGAGTTGAGACTCAATCCCACTTATACCACGAAATCCTCAAAAGCACAGAACCAGGGACAGCGTGGTGGGGTAAGACTATGGTAAGGATTACCAAAGAGGCTGTTATGGGAGCAGCTATGCAGGCATCCCCATTTGTCCCTCAACTCCACATGAGGAGGGTAATAACGTATGTTCAGTGAAAACAGAGGGACATCCCCCACCACCACAACCAAATAGCTCTGAAATGCTAGCAGTCAGACCCTTACCATCCTGTGAAACTCTTCTCTCTCCAGAATCTAAGCAGCATGGACAAAGAAGGTCTACAGACTCTGACAAGAGGGATAGAAGACGTCAGGTCTTCCACAGTAAAGTTCAATGCTAGCACCCTACTCTTTCAAATACTTCAGTCACAACTTTTGGTCTTGTTCTTAAGCAGACAACCAAGTACTGAAAATGTCTGGGAAGCTACTAATTTGGAAGAAAAGATCAAAGCAGATGAAATCATCTTGGAGAAAGACAGGCACAAGAAAGCAAGAGTCAGACTTCCTAGAAAGCTGACCACAAGGCAGGGATGGAAAACCAGCAAAAGACAAGCACAAGAAATGTCCCACTGTATGGTCACTGTGTCTAGAACCAAGAGCCACATTGAAGACAACACTCAAGTTTCAGAACACAGCAGACAAGAGGGAGAAAACCAACAGTAATGCTGAAGGCAAGATGATAGGACAACACCTCCAAACTCCTGACGAGAAAAATATGTTACTTAGAACCCTGTGCCATCAGGCTACCCACCCAAACTATAGAATATTAATTTCAGACACATACATTGTGAAAACGTTTTTTCCCCCAATCTTTTCTCAAGAAATTACTGGAATGCATCATTCCAGCAAAGTATGGAACTGGAGGAGAAAAGGCTAGGGAATAATACTCGGAATGCAAGAAAGAGAGGACCCAGGAAGAGAAAGGCCTTAGGAATACCCAAGATACACCAGATCCACATGACCGAGACAGTCACAGGAAAGTTGCTCATACCAAAGTTCCCACGTGCTGCAAGCACAGGCCGCCTGCCACTTTGGTCCGGGTCCTTCCTATAGTCCTCACTCTGTCCAAGCCATCCATGCCTTCATCAGTCACACTCATCCCACCCTAAGCATTGTGCTTTTAATTTACCCGAGGAGACGGCAGGGAAGCAAGCTTAGGTACCGAAAACAGTGAGCCCCAAGGATCTGGTACTGGCCTCACACAGCAGACCTACCAGGTACGACAACTGATGAGTCTTGATCCCCAGGAGTCACTGTGACCTGCCCCACTGTCTTCCTGAAGCAGGCTTTTAAGACTTACTGAAGAAGCTAACACCAAACTGTGACCAGAGACTCTAGTTGATCTTCCAAAAGCCCCCAGAGACGGCACTGCTCTCCTGCCACTGCTGGCCTGCTCTACCACTCAGCTTTTTAAGAGGATAGAACAGCTGGCAGAGGGGAAGACTGGCAAGAAGTGAAGGTAATGGCTGGTAATGTTTGTGGGTTGTAAGCAAAGGCCCAGCAGTGGACAGAGAGGTGCCCAAGGCGCTACAATCTTGTAGGACATTTTTAACTTGTGCTAGGCACATAGGTCATTGTTATTTCTTAAACAGTGGCTACACCTTTATAGAGTAGGTATGATCCATTAAACACTGTCCTTTCACAAAAAAAGCAGCATTTCTACTGCTACACAGATTGCAGGATTTCGCCCCCCACCGTTTGCTTCCTGGAAAGGCCTGTGCTTCCTCAGTGTTGTAGTAGTATACCGTCAAGGTTCAGGAGAGGAAAACAAAGGTCACAGGACAAAGCCATGGTTCCCCGTTCTTTCACATCACTGTAACATTTTGGTTATTTTGCAAGACTTGTTTTTCCTATCCTCTTTTTCAGACTGTACTTGTGGTGATATTTGAGAATATATTGTTTATTATCCACAACACTGTTTTCTTTTTACTTTGTTATTTCTTTTGACGGGGTCTCACTTCATATCCCAGCCTGACCAGGAACTCATGACAATCCTCCTGTCTCAGCTTCCTGGGTGCTGAGATTATAGGTGTGCATGCATTTAAAAAAAAAAAGGCCAAAAACTGCTTTCTTTAAATGAAGTAAAAGTGAAGATAAGTAGATTAAGAAAAAAAAAACAACAACAACTCCAAAGCACCTCATATACAACTTAAATCTACTCTGTTTGTCCTCTAGAAGATTCCTTTGGACATTGCTTACAAGATTGTCAACTGGGTGCAGTCTAAATAAGACAAGACATACAAACTGTATAGATTCCTAGGGTTCTGGGAGGAAGCACTCCATTCCATCTTCCCCTCTCCATCGCCCGGCACTCCCTACCATGGCCGTAACAGGCATGTCTGACTGCCCACCCCAGGGCTTCTGCATCTTTCCTGTAACTGGTAAGGGGATGCTCTCAGGGTGCTGCTGCTCCTGCTAGGTCCTCTTGGAGAACTATTTCATCCTGTCAGGATCCCATCCACTCCTGGCAAGTGGCCTCTCAGCTGGGAAGGTCTGCTCTGCATCTCTAACAGCCTGGTAGAGAGGTCTCAGCTACTGAAAGCCACTGGAAGAGGAACTGTTGTGAGCAAGAAGGCTGATCTTTAAAACTAGTGGTGATTGACAAAAAGAACTTTGACTTTGTTTTCTACGTCCTTCAAAACCATCCTCTATAGCTGAAGATGTAAAATCTAGTGGAAACTCAAATGGCATTGTATCACACAATATTTCAAGTTCACAAGTAACAAACTGGAAAAACAAAACCAACAATCACCCAATGGTCACCATCAAGTTTTCTGTTTTATTTAAGATTTTAGTTTTAATTCTGAAGAAAGAGGTACATTTCCTTGTTTTTAGTTTTAGCATCAGGTTATAACCAGGTTTGTTTTCTTTTCTCCTGTCTTTTCAATACTGCACAAAAGTCCAGAAACTACAGGGTTAAGTAAAAGCTGCAGGCAAGGAGGGCGGAGACTCGCTCCTGTTGGTGATCAGATGCCCAGAGCAGTGCTGGCTCAGAGTGCCCTGCCGGGTGGACTTCGGTCAAAGAAAAAAGATTCCCCCGGAGGAGAAAGATGAGGAAATCACTTAGAATTCAGCTCTTATATTATGGATAGGTATTAAATCTGTGAATACTTTTTTCCTTTAAAACATCTGAATTTAAATATAAAGCCAATTTTTTTCTCCTTGAAAAATTACTTCTCCCTCCCTACAGATAATTTATCTTGCCATCAACTTCCAATAAATCCCTTTGCTTAACGACACAATTGCGTCCTCCCTATCAATTCAATAAAGAATTTAAAATGAAAAGCATTTTCCTGCAATAGTGAAAAGCTGAATACAAGATGGATGCCAGGCCCACTGCTTTCCCCCATGCACTTAGCAGTCTCCTTCCAATCAGCCTGGTCTTCGTCTGCAGTTGATAATGCATCTTCCTGACCTTTCCCAAAGATTAATCGTCAGTTTCTGCTAAGCAGACTATGTCATCATTATGAGCGACAGACAACAGTAATTTTCTAAGTATTGAGACTGCCTTTTGATTTTCTTTTTCCTCTGCTTAAAAAGGCATTTCCCCCCCGAGGAACATTCAACAGTGTCACGCACTCAATGCTGGATCAACCGAAACTTTTACAATTAAAGAAAAGATGGTAGAGACGCTGTGACCGCATCGCATCTGGGGGTAGGGAGAAAAAAAACGACCAGGAACTGGATTCTTCAGAACGTAAGAGATGAGAAGGGAACTGTGAGTGGGCTGAGAGGGAGAACACAGGGTGGGACAGATCCTGCCCTTGTGAACTCCCTCTTTCTTAGTGGCGGTCCAGTGTTGAACTCTGTAGCAGATCTGTGGGGGTTTTGCTGGGGGGTCTGAAGGCTGTCTGAAAGCCTGGGGGTGGGGAGTGGAAGCTGGAAGGGTTTGAAGGAGGTGGGTAGGGGTTCCAACTGGCTCTGTGCAGAGGGATCTGTGTGCTGAAGGGGGCGCTGTGGTGGGTCTGTGACGGGGCAGCGCTGGGGCCGTCCATCTCTGTGAGGGCCTGAAGGGATTTTAGCCAGTGTGGAGGATTGTCATCTTGAATAGAGTCTAAACTGTTTCCTGAAGATGCTGGAATACCTACAGAGGAAACAGGAGACAAAAAGAAAATGGTGAGTTTGTAAGGAAAGAGCACCAAGTTACTCAGATAAACTTTAAAGAGTGATTTGTTTATCCAAGAAATAAAAGAAATCACAATTTTAAATTTCCAAATGAAACCTTTTAAAATGTTCTTTTAGCCACCCTCCCTCTTCTCCCGCAGTGACCAACATTACACAAACGTTCCTCTTCAACTACAAACTTACTCCCTCACTTTCAGAGGCGGAACAGTGACAAACAAGACCTGAATCCCCCAAACAAACAGCCTCCCCCAGAGAACCCCAGGATCCCCATTGCGCCTGCCCTTCTCCAGCAGGGATACATACACGGACAGCCTTATATAGAGAGCTTTATAAAGAGTGGAGTATGTTTCTTTTAAGATGGCTCAGTTAGACCCTTTTATACTCTGAGGCCTACAAACTACACACATGCTGCCAGACGGTAACACCTACTTACACCAAAAGGAGCAACCGAGGCACACAACTAGGCTGATGGGTTCACCATGACCCTAAGAATGTATCAGGCTTTGTAAAATGAACTCATGTCGGAAAGACCCCTGTTCTGATTGAATTGGTGCTAAAAAACCACATTGATGGCTGTGGGTGGAGCTGAAGGGAGCAAGAAAGTTACCTGTGATGATGGCTGGGTCTGTCCAGCTGCCAGGGCTGTCCCAACTCACGCTGTCGGTGGTGGCAGTGTTGGACGTTGGTGCACTGTGGTTGGCGTTGGAGGGGGAAGAAGAATTGGGCAGTCCACCAAAGTTGATGTTAATGTTGGGTAGAAGTGCCCTTAGCCCGTCCTGCCATTCCTTCATATTTAAACTCTCTACAGAACTGTTGTTGTCTGGGAGATTTACCAACAAAAAAATGAAAGATAAAAAAAAAATAAAAAGCTGACGTTAGAAACATATGCTGTTCTTTCGTGGTTAAGCGGGAGAGGAATTATTCTTTCTTTACTGAGCGTTTATGGGTCGTCCTAGCAAGACAAACTGGGTTAGGACTTTGCTTGTGAGCTCAGAGACTTGAAGGGAGGGAGAGGAAGTTTTCTCAGGCTGATGAGGAGGGGCCTCCTGATTACTACATGTGTGCAAGTCAGTAATCCAGCTGCAGGATTCGATGTTCCTGAGACAAGCCAGCACCAGCTACATGATAAAGTTTCAGTCAGTGAGGCAAAATTCAGCCAGCTCAGCTGATGTACACCATTAGAAAAAAAATTTGTGAAGTTCACTATAGGAGCTCATTTCTGAGTCCATTAAATGGAAGAAAGTCATTGTATGAAGACTAAACATAAGCCAGTAATTGTAAATGCCAGCTTCTGCCCACTCTGCTCTGCACTCCTCTTCAGCTCCACTAGTCACAGAGTTTGAGCCGTGAGTCCTACGGGTTTCAGATCGTTATGGATAGTGTCAAATAGAAGCCACTACATAAGCCATGTAAAATCGGGTTTCTATCAACTGTGGCTTACATGGATTTACTACTGTTCAGAATCCATAGATGATATCTGGGGCTGGGGAAGACCAAGTCTAACAACTCCTTAGAATAATTATTTTATTGAATGAATCAAATAACCAACTACAGTTTTTGAAAAGCAAAAGTATCTCTTTCTACAGAACTGATCACCAATCAACATGGAGGCTAATATCAACAGTGACAACGATTGATCAGGCAAGTCTGTGCTCTCTGATAAACTGAGAATTTTCTTTTCGAATTTTGCTTCACCCCATCACTGATCTAGTCAGATTCTACTTAGTTTCAGCAAATACAGCATTTTATAGTACTATCCTTATTTATGAAAGACAAATACAACTAAAGGCAAGGAAGCTCATCTCTGAACTTGACTGAAGTGAAGAGTGAGCACTCCACACTACGTAAACAAAACAATGTGGGGGTGTCCTCAAACTCAATCTTACCTCACAGCTGGCATCATTCCTAACCTTATCCTTCTCACACTGGCTACTATCTTCATTTGCATTGTTTCCCACAACTTACAAGGCACACTGCACAGTTCATGATTTCATTTGACCCTCACAGCAACCGTGTGAGCAGGACAGGGACATTTCTTACAACTAGTGCATGCCTGACTTCTAGCTAGTAACCCACAGGTGAACAGGGCAGGAGAACCAGGGCAACGCGGCAAGACTGCCTCAAAAGGAGAAAAAAGTTGCCCTCATTTATAGAACTTGTTTTGGCAACTTGAAATCAGACACTGAGGGATATTTGAAAAAAATAATTAATATCAAGCTCTCTCTCGGTCTACTTTGTGTAGACAATTGATTTTTTTTTTTAAAGAGTCAAATATCTTAGGACCTAGGGTCCTAAGAGGCCCAGGATTAAAAAGAGACAAAGAAGAAAACAGAAGTACCACTGGCCTATCTATCAGAGATGATGGGCAGGACAGAGCAATAACACACCTTAAAGAACAGGCTGGACTTTGTAGCCAGGATACCCAGCCCCCCTTGTGTTATTGGAGGTCAAATTCAGGACCTCTTATGAGCTAGGTAAGTAATCTATCACTGAGCTACACTACACCCCCAAGCCCCATGGAAACCCACCCACCCCACCCCACCCCCGTTTGAGACAAGGTCTCATGTATATTAGGCTGGCCTTGAACTCTACTTCGGTAAGGATGACTGATCCTCTTGCCTCTACCTCTGGAGTACTGAAAATACAGGTGCATTCCAGGGTTACATGATGCTGGAACTCAAACCCAGGGCTGCATACTAGGCAAGCATTCTATCAACTATACTATACCCCCAGGACCTACCAATCCCTAGGGCAAAACATTCTAATTGAAAATATAACTGTTAGTGTCTCCCACTAGGTCCATAACTAGCACTAAGCATATAAACAAGATCCTCCTGGTAAAAACTGAAATCATAGGATGTGCTCAATTACAGGAGGTTTGGTGGGTAAGGCACAGTCTAGTTTCTACAGCAATGAAGTGGCAGGAGAATAAACTTGGAATCCTGTTCTATGGAGCAAAGCTAAACCCTGAGAAAGGAAACCTTCCTAGAAGGGAAACAAACTCCCTTGGGAAGAAAAAGATGCTGTGTAATTAGCTACATGAGAAGGACTAAAGGGTGGCAAATGCTCCTGGCTGCTCTGGGTGGTCCAGGTCACTGAGATGCCCAAGCCAACAACTGGCTTCTCTCTTCCCTACCTCACTCATAATGTGCTCTTACCTGTTACTTCAAGTTTCTAAAAGTGAAAGGAAAGAACACTTACCTCCACTTAAAGAGTAACATATTCAGGAAAGTTTGCTATGAAGCTGGTAACACAAGAGAGTCAAAAGACAGCAAAACAGGGCTCTCTCTCCAAGACCCCTGTACCTTACATCTAGGCTTTGCTGCCAACCAATAAACTATTTTAAAAAAATAATAAAGCCCACTTTTTCTTTCTTTTTAATCAAAGGCTATTTGTTCCCCTGATTGCAAAATACTACAATACAGCTATAGTGTTAGCCAAAGACAGTCATCTGTGGGTACACAACACACAAACAAGGGGAGACCATGATCTTCCCAGGACAGTCTGAATGTAAGGGAGCTTGGGAAATATTACCTAGTTATCATTTTTAACAATATGTACTGAAAAACAACAAACAACATTCTCCCATACACACACTCAAAATAAAGCAGGTGCCTAAACATTCTGGGAGCCTAAGAGCATAGATAATGTGTGGCTTACAGTGGAGATGTGGGGGAGGGCAGCACACAAGACAAGACCCACAAAGCTCTTGGAATGGGAACACACTCTAAAGAGCTTAGGAGAAAGGTTTACTTCACCACCTTCTCTACTGCTGAGTGTTAGTGCAGAGGAAGGGAACCAACCTCATCAACACAGCTCCATTTACCTACCCTCACAGCTTGACCTGAATTTGTTTTGATGGCAGACCTCTAGCAAGTCCATTCCTGGAAACAGCAAGGTTTTGGTTTTGGTGAGGGCAGTGGTGTTAGGTAAGTGCTCTGTCACTGAGCCACATCCTGGCTTGGCAGCCACTGTCCTGCATTAGGACACTACTACAATCCTCGAGTGACAGCTGTCCTACACACTGTGGATGCTTACCAGCACCATACCCTCCAGATGCTAGCTGTGACAATATAATGTATCTGTAGATATTCTAAGTGTCATAGGAGAGAGGTGGGGACAAAGCCACCCATTAAGACCACTGACAAAGGAAGGTGATTCCTTTGCTTTTAAGGCTCTAAAAATACATTCCCTCTCCAAACAGCATCAGCACTAGGACCACACTGACTTAGTCTGTTGTAACTTAATTTTCTTTTAAGGATTCATACTAGGAATTCACTTCAAGCAAGTCATTGGGGTCTACTGAAGAAAACACTGGGCTGCAAAAAGGCAGCTATAGGGCTGCCTGTCAACATAACCTTGAACATGTAGCACACTTAGTCTCTTAGCCAAACTCTACTGCCTTACCCCTATGTGGATAGAATAGAGAAGTCATCACAAGCATATTCATTTTCTGATAAATGACTGACAAGTGTTTCTCTACTGGTCACCAGTAAGCTTCCCAATGAGCCAGCAGATTTCTTACTTGCTGGGAACTGGCCAAGTATACAGGTCTCTCAGGAACCTAGCCTTAGCAGCCACTGTACTCACAAAGGTGCTGTGTGGCCAACCTGCTTAGCATATCTGCCCATGCAAAGACGAGAAAAACATGGAAAGGAATTGCTCCACAAGCAGAACTTGGAAAAGGCCAAGCAAGGTACAAAGAAGATCAAGTCACTAAATATATCTTATGGTAAAAACGATATTAACTTTATTTTTTAAGTATGTAATTAGTGCTGGCAGGACTATCTGTAAACACGTAGGATTCATCAATTAAGTTAGTTTAATACAATTAAATTCACAGACATGCCAAGTCCTCCCGCTCTTATGCTTGGGTGGGAGCAGATGGTTCACAAATTTGCTCCTAATTCTTAGTTTTCAACTATAGACTGCAGTACTGGGACCAGAGAACTCGTATTTCAAGTTAAATTACTCTGTAGAATGGCCTGACATCCTCTGTGAGAAGTCATCACTGGGAGTCCCAGTTAAAAAGCAGCCCTGAAATTCATCCTGTATGGTAGTCTTCAAGCTTTCTCATGGTTACTCCAAAAAGCCCGCAAATGTGTACTTTTCTTTTCCTCAAAAGTTGTGCTCTTCTCTGCTCTCATCACTCAAAATCCAAGTCCCCTACATCTTGCATTTTCAGCAAGGCACAGGAAATGGCCTTCCTCCGTCTCCACACTGCTGCTCTCCATCACTCCAGTTCAATAGGGTTCAGGGTTGAAGTCCACCCTCACCAGTATTTACTGCATGAAAACCTAACTCCCTCAAACCTCAACAGCCTATCTTCACGTGACTCAAACATAAATGATCTATGCTTAACCAAACTTTAGGGAATATAAAAAAAATTGTCTTACTAGAGGTTTTATATAAAGATATTCGTTAGGATAGCTGCAAAAATCACTGCAATTTATTAATTTGGGACTATGGCTGTCAAAAAATCTTTCAGACATAAATACAATCAGCTTATGAAAAATATTCTACTTAAATTATTGAGTTTATACTCAAATTTCTAGGACTATGTTATTATACAGCAAGACACACTGAATGGCAGAGCTGAGTTGCCTGGGCACAGACAAAACTCTAAGGGTTTCACCACAGTCCTGAAAGTAGATTTTAGACTTAAAACAAAACAAAACAAAAAAAAAAATCTAAGAATGCAAGTGACAAAAGCTCGAAGGGGAAATGCCAGGAACCTTAACAAAATGTTTGAAAGGTAACGTTTGTTTCCAGCAGTATAAGGAAGTAGGAATGACATCAGTGGAAACTGTGGCTCAGCTAGACATGTGCTGTGTTTTTAAACTGTACCTCCTGTCATTCTACTTCACTGGAATACTTCCTGGATCTCTTCAGTTCATTTCTACTCAGTCTCCCAAAAATCTGTCTTTCTTCTTTCATTCAAGACCCTTCCAGATCTCTCTCTCTCTCTCTCTCTCTCTCTCTCTCTCTCTCTTTCGTGCATGCACACACACACACATGCACACACCGGTGAGCTCTACTCTTATCATGGAGCTTGGTATCTATCGTACACTCTTTCTCCTTATTTCAAGACAGCTCAGACTTGAAGACCCATACAAAGTTCAATTTTAATGTGCATTATGCAATGAACAAATGGTTCTTTCCAAAAACAAGCCAATCTCTCTGAAGCCACGTGGAGGTTTCAGGATTCAAAAAGCTTCCCTCAATGCAAACAAGAAAGAAATGAGTCACTAAGATATTTTTAGTACCATTCAGATGCCAAAACACATACACTTTAACATATATACATTAAAAAATCCAGTGCATACATACTGTTTAATAGGGAATGCTATTTTTTTATTTTTTGAGACAGGGTCTCATTATGTATCCTTGGCTGGCCTGGAATTCATTATGTAGATCAAGCTAGCCTCATAGAAAGATGTCCACCTCTGCCTCCCAAGTGCTAGGACTAAAAGTCTATGCCAACATGCACAGCCAGAAATGCTTCTTAAAAAGCAAGTATTCAGGCACTATGTATAAAGGACCTGTAGGACCTATTTGATCAGTTTTATACTCCAGACACCTCTCCTCATGCTGTTCTAAGTCACTACTTCAGAGCTAAGGGCCCAGTGAAATTAAGTAGCAGCATCATTTTACAAATGAGACGCTAAGTAGCCTACAGTCCTTTAAAGAATTCACTCAAGGTTATATAACTTAAAAATGTCAACAACAGTAACCAAAAATCAGTATAATTTTGAAGTATTTGTTTCTGTGAAATTCACTACCAATCAGTGTTGATTCTGGCAGGACTCATGAAATACATACAGTACAACAAGACAGGCAAGGTACCTAACTAGCATGCAACAACAAATCCTGTGGTAGAAACAGACAGGTTCTATGAGGCAAAAGAAGGAAGTGAGTAAGCCTGCCACTCTGCAGATGGAATCATTGGTGCCCAGGCAAGCAACAGAGGAAGGAGGAAACAGCCTCTGGGCAGAACAGAGGCAGGCAAGTGACCACAAAGGCACATTTTAAAAGATATAAGCAGGTGTGCTTTACCAAATGTACATTTTTCTGTTCCAGAGTTGCCTGTCATGATCTATAAGCCTGCTTTGGAGGAGACTAAGATCATCTTGAGAAGGTGTCCAGATGACTGATATATCAAGAATGTCCATGTATAAACCTGAATATAAACAAGGAAAACATCAATGGGGATCATGGTGCACACCTATTATCTCAGAAGCAAAAGGGTCACTACAAATTTGAGGCCAGCATGGTCTACAAAGTGAGTTTCAGGCCAGCTAGAAGTAGCCATCTGGAAAAGAAAAAAAAAGCAAACTATAAATTTAATACAAAAGATTTTATATATATAATCTTTTGTATTAAATTTATAGTATATATATATATATATATATATATATATATATATGCATATAAAACACAGAAAGGATCAGAAGGAAACTGAACCAGAGGATATAAACATATAGCTCAATGAAGGAGGGAGGGAAGGGAAGGAGAGGGAGGGAGGATGGAGACAGACAGACAGATCTGTCTAGGAAATCTGCAGAGGCTGATGAAACAGGAAGCCCACAGATAAGTGCTTCTACACCGACTGAGCACCGATTCTTGAGAAGGTTAGGGTTGGGCTGAGTTAGGGAAAGCCCTGTGGGGAAACACACAGACCACATGACACACACCCAAGAAGACATGGAGACCACCAGAGTACTGAGTACTTGCCAGAATATGGTTTCCCCAAAACAGATTACAAAACTGTAGACATGCAGGGTGTCAACTACTCTAACATCTCTCAAGGTCTAAATCTGCTCTCAAAAAATAAACCTGAGACCGGGTAGTGGTAGCACACGCCTTTAATCCCGGCAGTAAGGGAAAGGCAGGCAGTTCTCTGTGAATTTGGGGCCAGCTTGGTCTACACAGTGAGTTCCAGGATAGCCAAGGCTACACAGAGTAACCTTGTCTTGAAAAACAAACTAAAAAAGGAAGATAAAATGTCCCTCTACATGTCTTTCCCAAGACTTATTGTAAGGAGGAAGGGAACCTCATTCTGCCCAACAAGAGAACTAGTTACCTATTATAAAAATTCAGACTCTACGGGATTTACAATTTTAGTAAAGAATAACCAGACTCCATTCTTAGATAGCAAGCATCCTGGCTATCTGTGCCACAGCCACAGTATACTGCAAACATCCACTTCCATCTGTTCTTTCCTCCTGGACTCTGAGTTCCTCCTCAGTTTGGTAAATAGTATCGACCCTCACTGAGCAATGGAATGAAGGACAATGACAATGTGCTTCCAGGTTAGTAAATACCTTTTCCAAAACAGGCCAGAAAAAGGTTGGGTAAAGGTGGTTCCCATGTGGAAGCAATGATTCACAGGCTATAGAAGTTGCTAAAACATATCATTTAACTATGTTCTTAAATACTAATAATACTAATAAAAATGGAAATGAGATGGCATATAAAGAAGTCAGTTGCGTGAAGAGGATCTGATGAGATTACATTTGAAAAGATTAACAAAGATAGAATAGACATATATGATCTATCTGTAATGTGAGAGTATTATAAATCTTGCGGAATAAAATTAGAATCCATACTAATCTAATGTATGCTAATAGCAAGAAAAAACTATGTGTAGAATCATGAAGAAATAGGAAAAGCCTCTGCTGAGTCTCAGGTCCCTAACACTGAGCCACAGGAAAAGGCAGATACTGCACTTGAGTGGTCCTTTCACTGCTGTCCATCCTCTTTGGAAAGAACAGGCTTTCCTAGCCAAAAGATTCAGTACCATGAAGAAGGGAGATACAGAGGCAGTTGAAGGGTCTGCTACAGTGAGGCCACTTCAGCTCTCTAGGCACAAGTACATCCTAGGGCATCAGTCCTCAGAGATGAGACTGCAGGGCCACTGCAGAGACAAGCCACAAAGGAGCAAGATGCAGACTGCAGAAACGACACACTTGCATTCTTCATCGACTGATACCAACACCTGCTCATTCCACTTGTTTCAACACATTTCTCGAAGAAACAAGCAACATTTTGTCAAGAACTGTAGTTCCCTTCCAACTGAAATATTCAAGAAGCTAAACTTATTTTGAAAGTGAACAGGTAGTCATGAAGCTATCTTCTACAGATGACTACTTTTCAAATGGAAATGTCTTCTTCCTATATCCTGTGACTTATTTCCTCTTACATTGCCTGCTCAAATCACAGGCTTTGCAGTTAGCTCTTCTTTCATCCACTGACACATTAACCCCCAAACAGAGTAGAATACAGTCACCAAGGAGAGACAAAGACTTCCCATAATGAATCAGTCCAATCAAGGCCATTCGTTTGGTACAGGTTCCTTAGGTTGCCAGAGTATGATGTATCTTGAATTCAACAGTCCATGCTGTTTTAATGATTCCCTTAGCTACTGTGTCAGTCTTCTGCCACACTGCTTGGTTTGTTTAACTCTGCCACTTTTCTGTATACTTAACAAATGTACAGAAGTTCAAAACATGGAAACAAAAAGGCAACTGTACCGATGACAGAAACAAGATGAAAACCTTATCTCTTCTTAAAATTATTACATTCTTTACACAAATTAAAAGTCACTAATAACATATAGCTGTCACTTTATAATTATGTAGTCATTTCATAAGGCAAACTCTTGAACATATAAACAGAATACACTCCAACTAGAACAAATCCAATCACACAAAATGCATCATGTACGCATTCCTATACATTCCTATCTTTTTAATCCATCAGGAGAGTACAGGAGGAAAAAAAAAACAACCTAAGTATCCAGTAATGTGCACAAGAAAAGGCATAATAACTTTACTTATCAAACTCCTGGTATCTGATTTAAAAAAAAAAAAAAAAACCTGTACAGCCGGGCATGGTGGCACATGCTTTAACCTCAGCACTCAGGAGGCAGAGGTAGGTGGATCTCTGTGAGTTTGAGGCCAGCCTGGTCTACAGAGTGAGTTCCAGGACAGCCAGGTCTACACAGAGAAACCTTGTCCTGAGAAACAAAAAACAACAAACCAATCTGGTACAAAGTGTCTAAAAATGCCATGTAAACAGATATGCATGTCTAAATCAGACATAGTACAACCTTGGTCAAACCACAAATGTAAGGACAAGTTCTGTCGATAAGAACGGCTTTCATGAAAAAGCATATCTATTATCTGACCATCTGTAATTACTATCATCCGATGCAAGCTCGCTTTAAGAAAGGCACTGTCAACACATATTACAGAGAGCTACAGAGAGAACTGGGCATCAAGTTACATGTGAATGGCTGGACTGAGAATCTGATCTACATCCAAAAGATAGGAAAAGCAGTAACTGCCTTTGCGGATTTGTAAACAGCACTGAAAAGGTACAAATGGGAAAAGGTGAAAAGATTTTGGTTTAACTATAAGAAAAACATTTAGCAATTACATCAAGGCATAACAAACTCCTTTAATTATTAAAACAAAGCTCTTTAACAGCTCACCAGAATACTTAAAGAATTCTAAACATTCCAATATTTTATAGAAGCTTGTGGAATTGTGTCTAGGTCAGGAAAGACCAACACTACCTACCTGTTCTATACACACACACACACACACACACACACACACACACACACACACACCTTTTTTTCCTGTGCACATCAAATAAGCAGTAAGAAAGAAAGTAGCACCATTGTAAAAAGATGTGTGGTGGTGGCGGTAGAGTGTTAGGAAAGGAATAAAAGGAATAACATGCAGTTGGAGTTATAGGGGGAGATCTTTACAATGTAAGAAGAGGTAGGTCACAATTCAAGTTCATGCTGACTAGATAATTTCACAGCCAAATTCTAACACAAAGTAGGTCCAAGCTTTGCAGGCTCCAGAAACAACATCACTCCAAACATGTAATGACTGTTAACCCCATCCACCCTGTTCCTGCACTCTGGTAATAGCCACACTGTTCTGCTTGCTTCTCATGTCCCTGCTGAATGACTGGAGAGTGGCTATTCCCAATAAAGTCAGCAACAGCTTTTGATTGTTCAGTGTTGATAAAGAAGTTTTTATTGGGGTACAAGTTTTTCTTCAGTTTTGCATTCAGATTAGATACTTTGCTAACTTTGCAGCAATTCCCAATAGTTTTATGTCTACTGAAATTTCTAAGTTTTCTGATGTTCATAATTTTTATAATTAGGAGATTTTCCAATGATCTAGAAGCTAAAGCTACGTCTATTCCATTTTGATTATACAGTTCACTTTTATTATAACAGTGAGATTAGTCAGCCTCATCCAATTCTAAAAGACACCTCTTACAAGCACAGAATTATCTTAAGGGCTTATGAATTCAAAAAAATCTCAAATGAAACTAAAATTATTCATTTTCCAAAACATTATTTTAACTGGCAAATTCATAACTTGGTTATGAGCTGCATGCTTAAGTATTTCTAGGCATTAGAATGGTTTACTTTGCTGTAATTTCATTAAAAATTTCAGAGCATGATCATTCATTTATATTAAAACAGAACGTAATGGTTACGGTATAATAGATGACTCATATACTTTCAGATACAGTTTAACAGACCACTCATACACCTCCAAGAGTCTCTCGATGTAGAAGTTTTGCTAACCAAGAGGCGTTTGTTAAGGTTTGAGATTGGCTGAGATACAAATGCTCATTTTCTGAAACAAACATGTACATATTGAAATTTCACTAATTATGTGCAATGTGTGCTGTAAGTGGAAAAAGACTAGAACTGTATATTATTAAGTGAAAAGAGACAAGCTGAAAAGGGTAATGTTATTCCAAAAACAGAAAAATAGAACAGTAAAACTACAGGGAAAGCAAACAGACCCGTGGCATAGAGGGGAGGGATACATGGACAGACAGAACACAGAGGACTATCAGGACAGTGCAACAATGATGGACATATGTCATTCACGGTTGTCTAATTCTGTACAATGTACAACAGCATGGGCCAGCAGCCCTCTTATCAACTGTGGAATCTGTGTCAATGCAGGCTCATCAACTGGAAGATGCTGAAAATGGAGGAAGTTGTGCATGTGTGGGACAAGGAGTAAGTACAGGGGAAATTCAACTTCCAATTTAGCAGTGAACCCAAGCAGCTCTAAGCACACACATTTTGTTGTTGTTTTTTAAAGGTTATTTTGCATTTCCTTCTTATTTAATTACTAGGGTAAAATGAAACCTTTTCTGCTTCCAATTTTCAAGTGATGTTTCAATTTAAAGAACAGAGAAATTCTTCAACAACACAATCACCTGGTGTTGACTACTGTGATGTATATTTATGCCATATATTTCTAATTATTACACTGGTTAATTTTTATCATGCGCGCGCGTGCACACACACACACACACACACACACACACACACACACACAGAGTCAGTCAGTCTGTCCTAATAAGAACACATCCTTCTCCAGTCCACAAAAGCCAGTCCTCCTGTGCAGGACAGCATTTTAAAAAACTCTGATGAATTCAAAGACTTATATGCTTACCACCAGTCCACTAAAAAGACTTTATTTTAAAATCACTTAAGAATATGTATTTATGTAAGTGTTCATCCTTAGTTATGATTTAATATAGTTGAATTTGGAACAGATTGCCAGAGATGGTCTTGACAGAACCAATTCTCAGTCAATATTCAAGCTCACTGCAAAAGAAGGCAGGAAGGGAAGAGGGAAGGAAGATTAGATGAATACATTTTAAATATAAGTCAGAAACTGTAATTCTTATTTCAGATATTCTGGAGCTTCACATTGAATTAGAACTAATGTTTTAGTGAAAGAAAATAATTAGAAGTATTACATGATTTTTAAAGAGTATCTTAAAAACTTGCCTGAACTGAATATCAAAACTTTGCAATGTCAAAAAACTGTTGGTTCAACATTTAACAATGCAGCAGCTACTCTTCAGCCAGTTCCCAAACCCAGACTATGCCTCTGTTCAATGTGTTGTTTTAATTCAAAGGAGAAAGGAAGAAAAGAACATGATCATTTAAAAGACTCAAATCCATTTTGGAAATAAATGGATAGGGAAGTAGAATGCTTCCAGCTAACAGTACATACTGAGTGACAACTAGCCCTTCTGATAGACACCATTTTCTCTTCTAATAGAAAAAGATTTAGGACTATTGGATCCACTAGGAAAAGGATACAAATACCAAACATTAGGGTCTAGTTATGGGATTGGGGATGTAGCTCAGTTGAGTGCTTGCCTAACATATATAAGGCCCTGGGTTTGATTGCCAGCACTACATAAAAGCAGACATGTTAGTACATGTCTGTAATGCAACACTCAGAAGATGGTGAAGTCCAAGGTCATCTTGTTACATGGTGAATTTATTATTATTATTGTTGTTGTTTTCAAGACAGGGTTTCTCTGTGTACTTTTGGTGCCTGTTCTGGATCTCTCTTTGTAGACCAGGCTGGCCTGGAACTCACAGATATCTGCCTGGCTCTGCTTCCCGAGTGCTGGGATTAATGGCGTGTGCCACCACCGCTCGGCTACATGGTGAATTTAAAGCAAGCCTGGACTACATGAGACCCTGTTTCAAAATAAAATATAAATAAATTTAGAAGATCTAGTTGCGACTTCCCAATAATTGTGGTAAATTACATGGAGCAAGAAATGACTCTTTGTCCAAAGAAAGAAAAAGATAAAGATGTGAGCATAAGCTGTCAGAATGGCATGTAAGAGGTTCAAAAATTAAAATCTGAAATTGTTGTAACCTAAACTATATATTTGGGGATTATTTAAACCCATGTGTATTTTAGTAACTATATTTAAGTAAATTTAAAAATATACTGGGAGGCTGGATGTGGTGGCTCATGCCTTTAGTCTCAGCACTTAGGAGGGAAAGGCAGGCAGATCTCTGTGATTTCAGGGCCAGCCTTGTCTAGAGAGCAAGTTCCAGGGCAGGGGGGGTTAAACAGCATGAACCTGTCTCAAAACACTAACAGAACAAAGCTCAACATGCCAGGCTTCAAGAGTTTCTATCTAGCAGGACTGACTGGGACCATGTGAAGATCACAGTTAGGTTTATTAGTGAACAAATTTAGAAGAGGTAAGGAAATGAACCTGATAGACAATCTTTCCTTAAAGGGCATTAAGAAGTAAGGTAGATATAGCAGTAATCCATAATCATGGTGGGCTTTTTTTCTTTTTTGGGGGTGGGAAGAGGTGCTAGAGATCAAACACAGGGCCTTGCACAAGTGCCACAATTATGGATTTTAATAAAAAGTATTATTTTAATTGCAAAAACATAAATGGAACAATAACATGCAACCCAACACTCAGTTTTAGGTGAATGCAAAATGTTCCTACTTGGCTGATGACTTCATAACACAGGACCTGGTTTACCTTCATTTAGCTGGGTAGTCAACTTATAGATGTAACAAAGAAAAAGAAAAAAACAAAAACAAAAGCCACCACATAGCTTCAGGGAGTCAAACTTCTGGCAAAAGACTATATGTAATATGCCGAGGTTTCAAAGAATCCCAGTGAAGTTCCAGACCATTTTGTTCTGTTCTGAGAACAATAGCAGTGTAAATATGGAGTCGAGTCATTGGAATTCAATTTTGCCATATCAGGAAATAGCAGCAGGCTGTAACAGTTGACTGGAGACAGCTTTCTTGACTTTCTTTTTCTTGGAGATGCTGATGGTATTATCATCTTTAAGTCCTTGTACAGTTTTTCCTGTTTCAGTAACGCTAAAAACAACAATGTCCTGGATTGAAAAAGAGTCTACGAGGTGTAGCACAGGGTACCTCCTCTTCAAACTTGAGCTCGAAAGCACACCTTTAGTGTTACTGTAATGCACCTTAGAGCCATTACTGCACAGTTGTTGGGTTGCTTGTTTCACAGTATTAGAGATATCAGCAGTGTAGTGGTAATGCATGTTGGTCTTAAGTGCCCTTGGTACTGAAGCAAAGTCCTGTGTACATTAAATCTCACCACTTTTTAATCTTTTAGTTCTGACATTTGCAATTACACAATGAAGTCTACATGAAGAATACTTGAAGGGCCACAACTTTCCCCCCCTTCTTAAAGTTCCTCCAAGATTACTGGGCCACACTTGACTTGACAGCTCATAGGCCACGTGATAACTGTTGGTCCACGGACATTTTGAAAGCCTTCTTTCCTTTCACTGACTCTCTCAGCTGAAAGCCCTTGACTTGAGAAAACCTCTAGAATAGTTAAACTGTAAGACACAACATTTAGTGAGGAAACACATCCAGAACCTTTATATTCTTTTTTCCAGTGAGTTGTATGTATGAAAGAAAATTCAGAATCTTAATGTTCTTTTCTCCAGTGAGTTGTGTGTATAAAAGAAAATAAAGACAGGACTAAGATCTAAATGGTTGTTTAAATGTGACCACAAAAAAAAAAAAAAAAAAAAATATCACAGTCGTGAGACTAGATTATTATTTGATCCTTACAAGGAAAATTGCTAAAGACTATGGTATCTTAAAAGAAAAAAGGTTGTGGTATCTATCAGAACTCATCTGTAATACAAATCTTCAAAACTTATTGTTTTCATAGATTTTTCTAAAGAGTGACATGGGATGGTCTTATTTAGTAGCAAAATTTTGTACTAAAGATTGTAATACAAAAATCTTTATTTGGAAAAAACAAAAATGGAAAGACAGAAAATATTTTTAAAAGACAGCATTAATCCCAAATATATGAATGGAATGAAACATATCAGGACATGAGATCACAGAAAAATAGCACAAGCCTATTTCTCTACTATAGTCATCAGGTAGAGAGGATTTACCTGACAATTATGTTACCTACAACCTACACATGCAGACAGGCACTACACTTAAAGCCTCATGCACACTCAGGCTAAGTAAAGCCTTTCCTGCAGGACACTAATTAAGCATCCTAAAGACAGTGAGGCTGCTATCACCATTTGAAAACTATGCAGGCAAGTGTTACTAGAAAAAAACCGAGGATCTAGGCTTCTGCTCCTGTTCTTTTGGGGTTTGTTTTGCTGAGGAAGGGGGTTGGAGGGGTGGATAAAAACTGTCAAACAAAGCTTAAGTTGAAGTGGTGAAGAGATATGAGTATTTTAAAGTCTGATATTTATTTACCTTTTAGCTTACTGGGTAAAATACTGAATGTGGCAGGTAGTGGTGGCTCATGCCTTTAATCCTAGCACTTGGGAGGCAGAGGCAGCTGGATCTCTGTGAGTTCGAGGTCAGCCTGGTCTACACAGAAAAACCCTGTCTCAAAACAAAACAAAACAAAAAACTGAATGTGGATATAGCTATTATCACACTGCCCCAACAATTAAGGGCCAAAATTCTCACTAACGATGAAATAATTAAAGAGCAGTACTAGGGATCCTGCCCTGGACTTCCCTTCTGGAGCACAGAAAGCCAGAGGCTATGGATTTGTTCCAGATTAAGATACATCGGGTTTGACCAGCCAAGACCCCCTGAAAGGTCTCCAGTGACACCATGGCCCAGATGATCCAACATCCAGAATGGTTTGAAGGGAACTGGCTCAGACAATACACCCTCATGGACTATTCCATAATCCTAAAATTTTCTTTGTGTCCCCATAAGATACAGCGCCCCCCTCCAGCAGGAAGTAGTAAGAGAAGCTACGCCCAAATTCCCAAATTATATGTAATTTTACTTTGTTAAGGTTAAAACCTTCCTTTTTGAAAAAAATTTTTGGGGGGGGGGAGTGCTGTGGGATGTTCTGTATGGCAAATGTGTTGCTGATTGGTCAATAAATAAATCACTGATTGGCCAGTGGCCAGGCAGGAAGTATAGGCGGGACAAGGAGGAGAATAAAGCTGGGAAGTGGAAGGCTGAGTCAGAGAGACACTGCCAGCCGCCATGATGACAAACAGCATGTGAAGATGCCGGTAAGCCACGAGCCACATGGCAAGGTATAGATTTATGGAAATGGATTAATTTAAGCTGTAAGAACAGTTAGCAAGAAGCCTGCCACGGCCATACAGTTTGTAACCAAAAAAAAAAAAAAAAAAAAAAAAAAGAGCAGTACTAGGCCAGGGCCCATACATATTTAAATAGTTAATCCTACTTTACATGAATTCCACATCTATGAAAAAGAAAGGCATGGGTACTTTAATAGCTTTATAAATTATATGATGGGAGGGAGTTTCTAGGTCAATGTTTTTGGATTAACCACACAATGGTGGGTCTGGGGACTAAGAAGCAGGAGTTCTAAAGTCAGTTTGGTGCTTCCTGGAATCTTTAGAATAATCCGAACAGTGTGAAATGGACTACAAGTGAAATCAAACACTGTCTAGGAAGTGTTGCTAAGAAGAATGAAGTGGCTTGTTAATGTCAACATTTTATGCTATTTTACACTCAAGGCATTTCAGTCAATTCTTCAAATAGCTTAAATTACTTAGGCTTACCTCAATTCTAGGTACCTAAAAGGAAGAAAGTAGATTTTCCCCCTCATGGCTAGCAAAGTAAAATGGTGTAATGGTTACTTTTGTCAACTTGAGAAAATCTAAAGTCATCCGGGGAAGAGAGTCTCAATGAGGGTATGTCTAGATCAGTTTGGCCAATGGACATATCTATGGGGGATTAGTTAGTTACACTAACTGATGTGGGAAGACTCAGCCTAAAAGTGGGTAGACCATTCCCTGAGTTTGTGTCCTGGGGTGTGTAAAACCAGAGAAAGCTAGCTGGGCACACCATGCACGATTAATTCCTTCCCCTCTGCTTCTCGACTATGATGAAATATTGACAACTGTCACAAGCTCCTGCATTCTAACTCCCCCAAATGATGGGCTTTACCTTAGAACTGTGAGCAAAAGGAAGCCTTTATTCCTAAGTTGTTGCTTTTGTCAAGGTATTTTATCACAGTAACAGAAAGGAAACTCCGGGTAGTAACATTAATTCTCCTAGAAGCAAACCACAGTCTAGTAAAGAGGTCCAAGAACAGTGGCTTCTCAATCAGCATGGTTTCACAAATGGAATATTGTCGAGCCATGTGTTACAGCTGACATCTCATCCTACATATGTGGAAACAAATTTAATTACCTAAATAATACTCATATGCCAGAAAATTAAGGCTGCTTCCAAACTAGGTATTGCTATTAATTAGTTGAACACACACATACATGCACGCCTTCCTTCCTGCTCTACTATACTTCAGTAACTTTTTGTAAAGATTACCAACCTAAGTATACAAAATGTAAGGACCAAAAGTATATTAGCCCCCAAATTCGTCTATTTTATTTGTTCATACAATATAATCTCATTGGAGAAAATTACCAAAATATTTTTGTCTTTTATAGCGAAGTTGTTAACTTTTCTCTACTCCACGAATGTGCTCTTAACTTACAATTAAGCAGAATAACCTAATCCAATTGTGTGAAATATTTTGCCTTCATAAATGGAAAGCCTATGCTGGGACTTTCTGGTTTGCTTCTGAAATTGGGTGCCTCTGGTTTAACAATGGGCTCTTTAACACATTCACCATGTCCCCATCACATCTACCCCATCCTAATTCTCTCTGACCCCAACATTCCAAACACTCCTCTGCACTTACAGAGCTTCCTCAAACCTGACCCCTCTCCCCTTGGCTTTTTCTAGGCCCTCCCCAGTAACTCCCCTTTCATGTGCTCCTTATCATTCTTTCCGGAAGCTTGCCTTTGGGTCATTTCGACTTAGAGGAAACTGGACTTGGGATTCTACAGGCAACATCATGCTCTCTACAATTCAGATCAACTTCACACTCTCAAAAAAGACTAGAAGAAAATAGGGTGGAGACCATACAGGGGTTACAAAAGCTAGCTGTCCTTCTAATCATACAACCCACCATTCTTTCTCTGCTTCTCATCCATCATTTAGCACTGAGGCCATCACACTGACCCAAACACTGTTATTTGTCATCCACTGAACACTACCTGTTCTTTGTCATGAAATCTAAAGGAACTGAATCCCCTTCCACATCACTCACACCATAGGTTTACAGGAAATGCCTTACTGGCCTCTTCTGGACTATAAGATTATGTAATCCTGACTGTGGGAACTTACTATGTAGATCAAACCGGCCTTGAATTCACAGGGATCCATCTGCCTCTGTGCTGGGCCCAATTAAAGGTATGTGGTACCACACCCAGCAATATTGGATATTTTAATGCTATAATTTTGAATTTATTTATGTCTTCATCCTCTTCACCTTCTAATTAATCTCCCAATTGTTTGCTTTTTCCACTCCTGAACTTTATGTTGAACCAAGAATCACTTAAAAGTACATATACTGAAAACTATATAAAATTTCTAAGCACAATCCTATCTTTACACAACAATTCTTTAATAAATGCGGGGTGTGTAAACCCCAAATCTCTAAAGGAAACCTCATCTCACAAACTTTTTTCCTCCGCTGAGTATCATGGGACAGACCTGAAAATCCAGCACTGCAGGGCCAAGATAGGTAGAGGAGGGTGAATTTGAGGCCAGCCTGGGATACATCATATGATCCTGTCTTTTAAAATATGGAGATGGGGAGAGGGGTTGAGATGTAGCTCTCAGTTGGTGAAGCATGAAACCCTGGGTTCAATGTTTAGCACTACATAAAACTAGGTATGGTGACACATGCCTATAATCCCAGCACTCAGAACTCAGGAGACAGAGGCAGAAGGATCAGAAGTACCATGTCATCCTCAGCAATATAGTGACTTTGAGGCCAGCTGGAATAATAATAATAATAATAATAATAACAACAACAACAATAACAATAATAATCTTATAGTCAAGAGGCTGGTATTGCATTTGCTGTTAACCAATATTATGAGTGATGTAGAAGGTGATTCAGGGATTTTTAGATTTCACACAAAAGAACAGGGTAGTAGTGTTGAAATGAATAATAAACAATGAGACCCTGTTTTTTTGGTTTTGTTTTAAATCTATCTCCTCATATGCACAGACCCACACCCAAGCATTAGGTGAAGCTCATGAAATCCTGCAGAAGAGAAGGAAGGACTGTAGGAGCCAGAGGGGTCAAGCACACCAGGAGAACATGTGGGTCTGAGCTAGGTCCTCTGCATACATGCTATGGTTGTTTAGCTTTGGGTTTGGGGAAAACTTCTAACAGTGGGAGTGGGGGTGTCTTTGATGCCTCTTTTGCCTGCTCTTGGGACCCTTTTCCTCTTACTGAGTTCCTTGTACAGCCTTGATATGAGGGGCTTGTGCCTAGTCTTATTGCATCTTGTTATGCCATGTTCAGATGATATCACTGGGAGGTTTGCTCTTTTCTGAAGGGAAATGGAGGAACAGTGGATCTGGGGAAGGGGTGAGGTTGGAGGATTGGAGGGTGTGGAGGCTGAGGTTGGGATGTATTACATTAGAAAAGAATAAATAAAAATTAAAAAAAAAAATCTACCTCTCATTTTGGACCATTTTATGCAATTTTGGTTTTAAAAGGTCATTAGAGACCTAGCCAAACCTAGCCTAGTCCAAGCCATCTATTTGCACTGGCCAACAATGGCATCCTGAAACTAGATTCTAATTTGTCCTAATTGCGAATTAACCTCTTAAAATGCTAAGACAGTGTTACACCAAGCCCAAACGCTACAGCATCCGCCCCATCATACTTCTCTTCCTCATCACTTTCCAGGCTTCAGCTTACTTGAACTCATATACCTCAGTCATGTCTAATTTCTGGCCCTTCTGGTTGGTGGCTCAGTCCTTCTTTACTGTACCAACTTTCCCTTCCTTTTAATTTAAATGGTAGTCCTCTTCACAAGTAGCAACACCCCACCTTTTATAAAAAGGTTCCTTTTATCAGCTCAAAACCAAGCTCATTTTCAAGCTCCTGCTGTTTTGATTTGAAATTGGCACAATGTCTGATTTACTCCCTAAACATGTTTGTGTGAATATCTGCGCACACTACAGCCACTTACCCAACCCGAGGAGGAGGCACAGAGTGAGTGTTCATTCAGCAAGGGAGAGAGATAGTACTAAGAGCAGGTGTACTGGCTTACCAGCAGATGTCTGACTTTGTCTATTTCATAGAATATAGATTATTTCTTTCAATAAAAAAGAAAAGGCTACTATGTTTTCATCTTTTAAGTCAATTAAACAGATTTGAGAAACCTTCATGATAAAAAAAAAGAGAAAATCTAAAACCTTACAAGTAAAGCTCCCCATCCCCACCCCGCCCCATGCCACAAACAACATTGTAGTGCTCAATTTTGTTAGATTTCAAATGCTCCTACTATTCTTTTCTTTCTCTGGGCTTTTTGCAGCAATGCATCTCTGGGTGTACCTCCCTATAAAGCTGTGTCAGAACAGAAGAAAGTTTTGGCAGTTTTGAAGGTACTTGGAATACCATACAAATAAACTATGTCAGTACAAGTATGCACAGACAAAATGCATTAAAGTTGCTTACTTCAAAGAAACACAATTATATGATTCAATTTGCAGGATGCTGAGAAATGAGCATATACATGTATAAAATAGAATGAAGAACATGTCTTTTCTATTGTTTGTTTTTTTAACCTCCCTCCAAATCAGAACACAATTTAGAACTGAGGTATCAGTATTTAACACCCTGCCACTGTCCGAATAGTTAATGGAATTAATCTACTAAAATTTAATAAGACTAATGGAATGAGTCTGGATTGCTGTGGCTGTTGTAGTAAGAGTATCAATGAAAATAATGTGAAATAAATCTGTCACTAGACTGGTGTCTGTATGTTTTATTCAATCTTGTATCCCTCAAGATCTAGCTCAGGTCACTTTACAAAATAAAAATATTTAATTAATGCTTTGCTGAAATGAGAGGGAGAATGTACCAAATTACCATCTGAAAAATACAAAATGTGGAATGAAAAAGAAATCATTATTAATTAAAATATTTTCTACTGGAATCTTCTCATTCCAGAGCTAAAAGTCAACTGGGGTGGGACTCTATTTCCTTCAGGGCTAAAGGCATTTGAAGGGAGTCATTTCTTAGTCATTTAAAACCATCTGGAGAGGGAGAATGTCACCATACTCTTTATCAATCTAGTAACTATGAATCTTCCTTAAAAAAATAAACAAACAAACAAACATATGTTCATATACACAAACCCATCATTTCACATATGCCTTCTAAGAGGCTAGGACTCCAGGTTAAAAATCCCTGTGTTAAGGAAAAGACTAATCACTTTATAGTGGCCAAAGGAGTGAAATTAATAGTATCCCAGTATAAAATCCATCAACAAGAATGTATCGACAAACCCAAAGCTTCTTAGAATTCCTCATTCTTCCCACCATTTTGGTTAAATTTGCCCACCATATAAAATGGTACTTTTATGTACCACATAATTTCTTCCGTGCGTTAGTGTAAATTATGACTTTAAGGACTTCTAAAAAAAAAAAAAAAACATAGTAAACAAAAATGTGAGCCTTTACAAGGTCTAGAAATTATAAAACAAAACAAAACAAAAAAAACTTAAAAGTAAGTTTTTAACCATTCTACATAGTTGTAATGCTGAATTCTAACTGCTCAAGAAGCATTTCCTGAATTCATAGCTATGTCTGAGGTAAAGGGGGAAGTATGTCTGAAGTAGGCAGGGAAGAGACAGCCTTGGGACTCTTATCAGGGACTATGAGCAAGTCTGGGAAAACTCTGGACAAATACTCTGTACAAATTATGAATGAAAAGAACAGAAAGATAAGGAAAGCAGCTTTGTTCAGCAGCACCCCTCACAACACAAAGAAGTCAGTAAATGAGAGCCAGTCACCCTCCATGGCCTTCTAAGAAAATGCAGCCAGCCAATGAAAGGCTCACTTCAAAATTGGAGAAAGCTAAGATCAGAAGCCTTAACCCAATAGAATACATAGCAAAATCTGGATGTTTTATAGTCAAATGAAAACCATAATTGAATTAAGATATGATTAAAGGCTGATATTTAATAAGTATACAGTATTGTTCTGGTATTTTCTAAGACAGTGACTTTCATATAACATTGCTATAAATTTACTTTTAAATGAAAGCTAGAGATTGATGTTTATGCTGAACTCTAAAAACACAAATTAGATGGGTAGAGAATTGGTCAATTCTATGACCTCAACAAAATTTTTAAAAAAACACAAAAAACAAAACTAAGAACAAATTTTCACTTTACTCCACTATACCTCAGGATGGAGCCATTTATTTTGTTATATGTAACAGGAAGTCACCATATTTTATGTTGAAAAGTAACCCAGAAAGTGCCAATGCTATATAACATTAGCAACATCTTCAAATAAGATGCTTTATTATTAATATTATGTTAAATTCTTAGATTAAACATAATATTTAGATTTCTTTTTGGTATTTGTAATATCCCTTTCATATTGTTTTTCACAAATTAAGGCATACTTTTTAAACTTTTTTAAAAAATCTCAAGAGGTCTGGCTTTCTTTTTCTCCCCAGATGCTTTTATGGTGATAGTTTTTAAATCAGCTTTTGTCCACTGCTCAGAACTAAGTTCAGTTTATTTTTTTTATTATCACTTTCGTGGCTATTTCAAGAAGTTCTGTATTATCAAAAGCATCACTTTACATTATGCCTTTATAAAGTACTCCATTGTTCTTTGATTATCTAAGGTTATCTATTACAACTTATATGGTCTCATTTTATAGGACATCCAGCTTCTTTCTTCTACTATAAGTTTTATTCTGGCCAGGTACTTTCATCACATGTCAATTATTTAACAATGAAATTTCCAAACAGATCTTACTGAACTACTGTTTGCCCAATAAAAACGTTACACTACTATGACTACTACTTACATACAATGTTTACCCCATGTTCAAGTTTCTAAAAGTCAACTACAAGTTGAAATTCTGTTTTTGAGGCATTTCCTGGTATACTAGGCAGTGCATTAGAAAAGAGATTATATTGCGTTTAGGCCATAATAATTACCTTTTAACCATCTATGTATAATTAACAACCATTCAAAAAGAAAAGTGCAAATGTGCAAATGAATAAGAACAAAACAGTTTGTATACATGTAATGCATAATATATGATATAAATCTAGGCAACTAAAAACAATGGCTGACAACATCTTTCTGAGCATTAAATGACACCACCAGTTTTGTTTTATATGTATTCTTTCTTTTCAAGGATTCAAAGAATGCAATAGACATTATCTTAATGTTTCAAAAATTTCAGGAGTAGATTAGAATATTACCATTTTTTTCACAAACCAAAAAACAAAGAACTACCATTACTTTTGTATATTTCCAATAATAGAGCAAGAACAAGTCTAGCTAATCTCCTCTGGGATCTTAATTAGTACTATAAGTTTATTTGTATGAGTTAAAAATAGTATCACTCATGAGAAACAATGCCAAAATTATTATGCTAATCAATTATGTTAAAGGCCTAATGAAGAAATCCTTTAGCAACTATGAGGTACACACTAGTTGTAGGCATGAGGAACGTTTATATCGGCTCTTTTGGGTGTATACATTAAATGCAAAATCAGAAAGGAATCATGCAAAAATCCAGTTGCCCATGCAAGCACCCCAGAGTCTAATCCTCTCCTCTCAGTTCTGGTGTCAGGCCACAGTAGTGTGGAGACTTGTAGGCTGCTGTCCTTGTTGTAATGAATGGGAAGAGGCTGACAGTGGCATGGTCGAAACCTTCACCTCTTCTTCCCCTGTGGAAAAGTCAGTCATGGTCTAGTTACGGGTGACTAGATTTGTTAACAGTCCCTTTAAAAATGATTTCAATATTTGGAATATTGATACATATATAAAATACATGCTTAATGGTTGGGATCTGGGTGTGAAACAAGACATGAATTTTAAAATATTAACTTAAGTACCTAAAAAATAAACTGAACACACCCTTATTTTTAAGGTAAGATCAAATATAATAGATTTAGATTACAAATGCACCACCAAAAAAAAAAAAAAAACAAATAAAAAGAAAAGATTAAAGACCAGGAAAGCCATTCTTTTCCAAGCCAATTGGACCCTTACATAGATATTCCTTAGCAGTAAGTACTAGCTTGTTTTTAAAAAAAAAAAAAACAAAACAAAAAAAAAAAAAAAAAAAAAAAAAAAACAACTTAAGATTTGACTTACAGGAGAGAAAATAGATTTTAAAAGAAGAAAATTATAAACTCATGTTTCAAAGGCATAAGTTGTATATTAGGGGAAAAAAGGAAAAAAGAAATACTAGATATAAATATTAATTGATTAAATTAACATATAGCATCTGAAATTTACTATGTTCTTTTGAAGTAATTAGAAAATAGTAAAATATTAACAGTACAATGATCCAATTGACTGAAAAGTAAGATGACTACTTCTAGTCAGAAAACTATACATAAATGAGACCAATTCTCCTAATTATAATTGATAATCATTTCACTCCAAGTAACTTACTTTACGCATGACACAAAACTCAATAGTCACTGTGAAAATAGTTACTATAAAAACAAAATTTAAAGAAAAATGCCTTCTAGTAAGTAAAATTTGAATTAATAAAAAACATGAAAAATCTGAAGCCTAAACAATTTCAAATATTTTTGAGTAATACCTTGAAACAACACTGTTTGGAGACTAACACTTACTAATGGTTATTTCCCAAATAAGGTTCAGCATTATGTAGTAAAAACATTTTAGCAAAGAATTCTTTGAAAAATAAATCTGCAAAACTGCATTTGGAAAGTTAGCTTAACTGACAAACTGCAGAAAGAATGTCCAATCCATAGAACAGGTTATTTCAATTAGCAAACTCTCTTACACCCTCAAGTACATAGCAGGAGGCTGTGCCAAAGCAAATTTAAACTCCATTTCCTGGTGAGAACAGCAATACTAATAAGGACCTAAGCAAGAGACTGATTCTCAAGTTAATAAGCATCATTCTACTTTCTTTGTATTTGTTTTTCCTAAGCCTGGCCAATTTGTCTCATGAAGAAATACTGCTGACTTTAAAAAAAAAAAAAAAAAAGGATTTGCGAATATGTGAGAGCAAAAGTCAATTAGGGGAAAAGCCAAGTTGAAACACATGACAGTGGTCTTCAATTGTAAAGGAGAGCATCAGTGTTGCATCCCAAAACCACTTCCATTACTGATTTTGAGATCTGGGCTGTGACCCTGGCTTAGCACTAACTGAACATGTAACCTTAAATTATTTAAGTTTGCTGGAATACAGTTTTGACAATCCTAAAATGAAGGAACTGGACAAAGTGAGTCACTTTTTAGAACAAACGTACATGGTTCCAATAATAAAAAAAAAATCTAAATGAATCCCTTCAACTTACTTACCAATTAAAACTACTCAACAGGAATATTTCAATTATCTTCTGGACTTAGCAAACCAGATACTTAACAAGCCCAGAAAACACTGCTAAAAATACTTAAGTACTAAAGGAAATAACCAATTGAAAGCACAAAAATATTTTCAGTAAGACAAAGGAATGGAAACTGAATTTCTGTCACACCTCTGGCAACTGTTCTGCCCATGATAGGTTTCAGATATATCAATGCTTTTATAATTAACTGAAACAAACAAAAATAAAAATTTAACACAAATATATAGTAGACAGACAAGGCATCTGCATGACATGGTGGCTACCACCTCTGATTTGCTCTACACAGCTGAAGAGTAAGTATGTGTACCTCTCCTTCCTACACAGACTCAGTTCGAAGTATATTTTAGGAGGCCTAATAAACAGTGTGTAGTCTCCACTAGTGAAGCATTAACAAACAGATCTGCTGAATAGGGCACTATGATAAAGACTAGAGGATGCAAAGTTTAGTTCCCGGCAGTCATCCAAATCAAATACATCTGGGTTGAGGGAGGCAGATAATTCCTAGGTAAACTGTTTCAAATTAGATGCATTTCAGATGTTCTCTTTTTGTCATTATAATAGCTACTGAAAATCCTAAATCATCTAGTTACATTTCTGTAACTATTCTAAGGCTTATTAGCACATTCTGAGGCATCTGTCAAATATTGACTAACTCTAACAGGATTCTAGTGTGACCCTTAACAATTTTAATATTTTTTTTTGTAAATTAAAACTAAGTTTCTCTAGTCTTCAGTACTTTAAAAATAATCTAATAGCAAGCTTAGTTATAAGTCACCATTTAAATACCAAACAAGAATGCATTGCCAAATATTGAAAATCTGAAATAACTCTCTCTCTCTCCACCCCACAGTAAATATAATAATGACTCAGGATTAAGTTGGTGACTCCATTTTTAGCATCTCTAAAAAAAGTTTTCAATGTTCTGTGGTTGAGTATAAGCAAAGGGAAGGGGGAAAAAACAAACGATAGAATTATAATTTAATGCTACATTTAAAAATAAAGTTATCTATTTTACGTGAAGATTCAAAAAAGAAAAAAAACCTAACACAAAAAGGTCTGTACTTAACAAATCAGAGATATCTCATTGCTGATATTCCAAAATATTTACTTGTTTGAAACATTTGGAAATGTTGCTGGGTACTAATAAACAATAACAACTCAGAAGTGGTAAGTCAACCAAGGGTACCAAGTGTGTACAACTAAAAACGAAAGTCCAATATCACGTGCTCCCTGTTTCTCTACCAGAGTTCCTCATCTTCTTGTTTAACTCATCCCTACAATTTAAAAAACACCTCTTGTTATAAAAGACAGTTCTGCTTACTGTAACAGCACACAGTATCTGTCTCTATGCCTTTATTCTGGAGGTTTCCATCAACATAAACGACCTTTCTCTTTTGAGAAATCAAATTCAAGACACCACATTATAAATCAATTTCTACTTCTTCAAAAAATTCTCCAACAATGATTACCTACACTGTTTCTCAGATTTCAGGACCACACATACAGTTAGCCAATTTGCCATAGAGTTTCACTTTAACTCTTCAAGTATATTATCAACTACCTGAAATACCATCTGTATTCCCTACTTTTGTATTTCCCACATGACCTAGTTCACTGTTAGGCAAAAAGGAACTGAAATGTTAACCATAACTGGCTATTACTCTATTTTTAAATGTTTGGCATACTTAAGGGTTAAGGGGACCTTAACTTTTAAGGTTCAGGACCAGCTAAAAGGAACACTACTAGAAATTAAAATGTCTTCTTCTAAATTATTAAGACAAAGCAAACTCAAACAAAATTACATTCTAGTATGCTATGCTGAATGGAAGAAAGGGAAAAGGTATGTAGAAATTAAGACAGTGGATATCACAGGAAAGGACTGAAAAATGCTATTCTGGATTCCCTACAACCTAGTGTAATTCAATGAGCAAGGTATCATGAACCCCACCAACTATACAAATCACTACAGCAGGTGTTCTCCAATATGTGTAAATTAAGTTCACTGTTTCAACTGTTAAACTTCACTATATCCATAACAACAAACTAAGACCTAGCTACTTGTCTAGAACATGAAGTGCTGCTGGCCCTAAGGGAATATAACCAATGACTATTGATGGTTCTAAGTCTACCTGTCAACTTGCTAAAAAACAAAAGCATGAGTGCCTTAGTGGTAAAAGTACACTACTGTAATGACACTATGCCTTAATGACACATCTTAAAGGCCATGGAAGGGATGAAAATAATTGTATGAGTACACACCAGGGTGAGAACTATTCTGTTCTACTTGAAGAGAATCGGAGGGGGACAAGCTTTATCACATCATCTCTAAAGCCCAAATTAAATGAAAACAGTTAACCAGAATAACTTCTTTCAAGATAGTTCATTTAAAACTGTTATATAGGATCTTAAAACCCCAAAATTCTGAAACCTTCAAGGGTAGCAGTACAAAACCAGAAGTCCTCTGGCATCAAGCTTGTATTACCTTACTCATCCTAATTTATTTTTCCCAGAAATAAAAACATAGCCACCTAATAGATAAAATCTCTCCTAAACAATTTTCCACAGAAAGTATGTCTGTGACATATAATATGTTTATAAAACACTGATAACTGAAGTTCTCAAATATTGCTATACACGCATATGGCACAGTTTTGATGTATGCATGTATGTATCAGTCAAAACAAGTAATTGCTATAGCAGTTAAGAGTGGCTTTATCCCTCATGCTCTCATTATTTTTGATTTAAAAAAATTTTAACCACTTTACTTTTAGAATACAACACAAGATATTTTTACTATGGTGTTGGCCTTTATAACACCATAATTTCAGAGCCCAATTTTTCTTTTTTTCGTTTTTGTGTTTATATATCATCTGAAGGTCTGGTAATTATCCTGTTCAATACAATGCTTCCAAACAATAAGTAGGTATAATACTCCACCATCCTTATAAAGCTCCATATTACAAGGCATTCACTCAATCAAAAAAAAAAAAAAAAGGTTAAAGATAAAAATTTCTAAGACTATTGTGTACTCTTGTTACCCAGTACCTCTTCCCTAACCACCCAGCAACCTGAAGACATGAATGATACATATATTCTCAGAGGCTTCAAATGAACCTACCTGCTATGGGGATCCCTCCCAGACCTGTGTTGTGCTGTGGCGGGAGATTCAAGTCCAAGAAATTACTATTTGAGGTGGGGTTTGCTGTGTGGTTCAAGTGCATGATGCTATTGCGTGGAAAGGCCATCCAAGGATAGCGGGCTGCCTGGCCTGGAAAACCGAACGAATTATAAACTGCTCGGTGCTGCTGAAATTGAGGGAACCTCTGTGGCAAGACTGAAAAGGTACTATTAAGAGAGTTGGCATTTGTTGGTGCAGCAGAATGCAGAAATCCAGAGCCTGGACCTTTGGCGGTTGTAGTGTGTGAGGAGGAGTTCTGAAGAGATGTGGGAGACAGGGAAGGTTGATCTTGGACGGACAGTTCCTTCTCAATCAGGTCTGCTAAGGCTTTTCGAGTGACATCAAAGGGATCAAAACCCAAGTCATCCTCTGGCTGTTTAGAAGAACCAAAGCCAAATGCTGCTTGCCAGTCTGTAGATGATGATACTGGGATTGTTTCTGTCAGAAGAAAAAGAGTGATGAATATAAAATAAAGAGTCTATCTTTACAGAGTATATTAAACATCCTACATTACATTACAGTCCAAACCAGTGTTAAGTTAAGCATGCTACATTACAATAGAAAATAAACATTGCAAGATCATTAATTCCAGAGGACCTCATAAATTTCTAGCAGTGATTTCATTGTTAAATTATTAAGTTAAAAAAACTGAATGATATAGGCTGGTTGTGCTGATAAGGAAAAACTTCTCTGCTACCCAGATTATACCCAACAATTCATAATCAAAACCAGCATGTCATTAAAAAGTACTATAGTCTAAACAATTTTATCTAGTAAGGCTTATTTTTATATTGTATACTAAGATAAATTAAACATCTAATTATATGCTTTCAATTGTCTACATCACAGGTGCTACTGTGTCTATTTATTTATGCCATCTTCCAGATTGATATAAAATTGAAATGAGTAAAGAGAGAAATGGTGTGCTCTCTGCTTTCTAATCCCAATGCTCTGCCTGGCCACTCACAACCACCAAGATTAGCAGCCACCTCTGAAACCAGCAAGACAAAGTCACGCCTCTTCAAGGAAGAGAATGTAATCCATTCTTTAGTCTAGGTTCACCTGAATGTTATGTAGTAAAAGATACCAAAGCTCCTGCAGGTGGCTCGCATTGCGCTTTGGATATCAGTTAAAACAAAATTTCTAAAAGAGTAAAAGAATAAACCTCATACAAATATAAACCAGGTCAAAACTTTTAAAAATAGAATAGCAGAAAAGGGACAAAGTTTAGCTTTTACCACTAAATAAATTACTTTATTTGTCAATCAGACAATTAGGGGAAGATTTAAATTTGAATATATAAACACAAATCTGACTTAAAACGTTAATTCCTAAGCTACTCCCAGAGCAGTAACTTTTTTTGTCTTTCCCTTTGGGTTTTGAGACAAGGTTTCTCTGTATAGCCTAGCTGTCCTGGAACTCAAGAGATCTGACCTAACTCTGCTGGGATTAAAGGCATGTACCACCATGCCCAGCCAGAGCAGTGAGTTTTTATTTGAGAAAATAACATTTTTTTATTATTTTCAATAAATAATTTCTAGATAAATCTGTTCTCCAACATTGTAATTTCTAGGCAACACAACTAATACAATGTAGTTTAAATAATTTACATTTTTTTAAAAAAGAGAGTTGAAAGAAAACAAGATAGAAGTATATCAACCAAAATATATCCCATAAGTCTCTCAATTTCTATGAGTCTGATTACTAATACTAGGTAATTACATACCTGATGTGAAGAGGCTCTGTGGTTCTGGAGCTGTAGGCCAATCACTGGGTGTCTGTGGAGAGCTGGGAAAAGGAGGAAGCCCACTTGGTATAGGGTTGGGGTGGCGAAAATTGTCTGAGAATAATGACTGTGACTCTGTTCCTGCCCCTTCAAAAGGAGACCTTGCACTGTGATTGGATGAGCTGATGGGGATGACGGGATTGGATTTTGATAAACCAGGTGGTGGTGAAGGCGTATCACTGTTAGATATCTAAAAGAAAGAAGAAGTCAAACTAAGTATGTATTGTAATAAACCACAATTGAAAACATTTGCAATAAATTAACCAAAACAAAGAAGATCTAACCAAGTTTTTCTCAAACAATCATTAAAAAATAATTCTGGAGGCTGGGAATATAACCATGGATAAGATCCTGTGTTCAATCCCCAGCAGCAAAAGCAAAAGCAACAAACAACTAATCAAACAAATAAAAAGGAAAAAAGAAAACCTCATGCTTATTACAAAGCTCAATCTTTATATGATTCTATAGTATTTAATTCCAAGGTTTGAGGGACAGTATAAACCTCTCCTCCTCTATCTGTACACTATTTATACAAAATGTCTTGGGAAAATGAAAAGAATGACTAAGATTATCATAAGTTTATTTAATATTACCAATGTTCATACATGAAAAATTATTCTGAGATGACTCCGATATATGCTGTTTGATCAACTCAATACTACTAATACAAAGTCAACAGGGGAAAAGGAGTATTTAAATCCTTCTCATAGGGTTGGGAATATAATTGTAGCCTTGCCTAGTACAAGTAAGGCCCCTTAGGTTCAATGGCCAGCACCACACCAAAACAAACAAACAAACAACTCTTGCCATAGAAAAACATTTCAGTTAAAATGTATAAGCTTATTTGTGGGGTTTCTGTGTGTGTGTGGGGGGAGGGGGTGTTGAGGGGTTTTGTTGTTGTTGTTGTTGTTTTGGTGTGTTTGTGTGTATTCATATGAGTACGTGTACATGTGTGTAAGTTCATACAAAAGCCAGAAATCTGCACTGGGTATCTTCCTACACATGCTCCACTTTAGTTTGTGAGACAAGGTCTCTTACTGAACTTGGAGATCATCTAGGCAGTTGTGCCAAATTCTCCTGTCCCTGCTCTACCAATGCCGGGTTGCAGATATGTGCTACTACGCTCAGCATTTTTTTTTTTTATAATTTGTTTGTTTGTTTTGTTTAGTTTTTTGTTTTTTGTTTTTTTGAGACAGGGTTTCTCTGTGTAGCTTTGCACCTTTCCTAGAACTCACTCTGTCACCCAGGCTGCCCTCAAACTCACAGAGATCTGCCAGCCTCTGCCTCCCAAGTGCTGGGATTAAAGGCGTGCGCCACCACTGCCTAGCTGCACTCAGCTTTTATGTGGGTACCTGGGGTACAGATTCAGGCCATATGAGCCTTACATTTGTCTATGGGAAGTACAATGCATTAAGCTACAACTTTGTGATGACAATAGAAAAAGGTATATTATATTCCAAGAAGAAGAGAAAATGATGTAAAATTTCTAACTGTTGAAAAGTCTAAGTATTTTCTAAAACAGAATTTTCTAAATCTAGTATCAAAAGATGATGTGACCAAAATATGATGATGGGTACAAAATATTATGATTCTTAGATATATCTGAGTTGAAAAAAACTATTAGGCATGTTATATATGTGTGTAAACCTAGCCCTTGGGAGGTTTAGGTAAGAGACTCAGGAACTCAAGACCAGCTTCAGCTACAGAGCCAATACAAAATCAGCTTATAAATAAGACCCTGTCTCAAAATAAAAAAGAGAAAGAAAAATATTAACACTGATTATATGCTAAAGATTACATCTTGTAACTACTTTTAATTTGTTTTTTAGCAAAAAAAAAAATGTTAAGGTTTATTTTATCTTATGTCTATGAATGTTTTGCCTGTGTGTATGTGCATGCACCACATGTGTGCATAGTATTCACAGAGGTCAAAAGAGGGTACTGGATCCCATGGAACAAAGGGGTAGGATGACTGTGAGCCACCATATAGGTACTAGGAATCAAACCTAGGTCCTCTGCAAGAACATCCAGCCCCAATTACTTTTAGCTCATTAAAAAAAAAAAAAATAATGTCAACTCAAAATATACAAGGTATAAACAGATTTTCAAGCTATTTTATAGAATTTGTGACTTAAAAAAAAACTGTAGCTGACTTGAAAGATACTGGTACATTATGATACTGTACAAGTATGTGGTTATCAAGGCAATTTACAGCAAGCTAGCCACCATCAAATTAAACAGAGAGACACTCAAAGTGATTCCACTAAAATCAGGAACAAGACAAGGCTGTCCACTCTCCCCATATCTATTCAATATAGTACTTGAAGTTCTAGCTAGAGCAATAAGACAACAAAAGGAGATCAAGGGGATACGAATGGGAAAGAAAGAAGTCAAACTTTCACTATTTGCAGATGATATGATAATATACATAAGTGACCCCAAAAATTCTACCAGGGAACTCCTACAGCTGATAAACTCCTTTAGTAAAGTGGCAGGATACAAGATTAATTCAAAAAAATCAGTAGCCCTCCTATACACAAATGATAAAAGGGCTGAGAAAGAGAAACATCACCCTTTACAATAGCCACAAATAATATAAAATACCTTGGGGTAACACTAACTAAACAAGTGAAGGCCCTGTTTGATAAGAACTTTAAATATCTAAAGAAAGAAACTGAAGAAGATATCAGAAAATGGAAGGACCTCCCATGCTCATGGATAGGTAGGATTAACATAGTAAAAATGGCAATCTTACCAAAAGCAATCTACAGATTCAGTGCAATCCCCATCAAAAATCCCAACACAATCTTCACAGACTTGGAAAGAAAAATACTCAACTTCATATGGAAAACAAAAGAACCAGGATAGCTAAAAGAATCCTGTATAATAAAGCAACTTCGGGAGGCATCACCATCCCAGACCTCAAGCTCTACTATAGAGCTATAGTAATAAAAACAGCTTGGTACTGGTAAAAAAACAAAAAACAAACAAACAAACAAAAAAAAAAAAAAAAAACGACATACAGACCAATGGAATCGAATTGAAGACCCTGACATTAATCCACACACATATGAACATCTGATTTTTGACAAAGAAGCCAAAACTATACAATGGAAAAAAGAAAGTATAGTATCTTCAACAAATGGTGCTAGCATAACTGGATGTCAATATGTAAAAGATTACAAATAGATTCATATCTGTCACCATGCACAAAACTCAAGTCCAAGTGGATCAAAGACTTCAACATAAATCCAGTACACTGAACAAAGATACATACTCAGCTATGTTCATAGCATCACTATTCGTAATAGCCAGAACCTGGAAACAACCTAGATGCCCGTCAACTGAAGAACTGATTAAGAAAATGTGGTACATATACACAATGGAGTACTATTCAGCAGAGAAAAACAATGACAGCATGAAATTTGCAGACAAATGGATGGAACTAGAAAATATCATCCTGAGTGAGGTAACCCAAACCCAGAAGAACAAACATGGTATATACTCACTCATAAGTGGATTCTAGATATAAAGCAAAGAACAATCAGACTGCAACCCACAGAACCAGGGAGGCAACATAGCAGGGGGACCCTAGGATGACTGGCTTATAATAAGTTTTGGTTTTACTCAATCACTAGGCAAGCCTCAGTGAAACATTTCATTATTAGGATAAGAATTTGTACTGTATCAAGCTGATAATAGAAAAATAAATAAATAAAAATGAAAAAAAAAAGCTGTAGCTGACTTGAAAGATAGTGGTACATTATGATACTCTACAATAGTATGTAGTTATCAATGTAATTTTTGTTATTAAGAAGAGACTAACTTGACAAAGAAGCCAAAATTACACAATGGGAAAAAGAAAGTATTTTCAACAAATGGTGCTGGCATAACTGCATGTTGGCATGTGGAAGAATACAAATAGATCCATGTCTACTGCCCTACACAAAACTCAAGTCCAAATGGATCAAAGACCTCAACATAAAACCAGTTAAACTGAACCTGATAGAAGAGAAAGTAGGAATAGCATTGAACACACTAGCAGACCACTTCCTGAATAGAACACCAGTGATACTTACTACTCTTGGGCATATACCCAAAGGATGCTCAATCATACCACAAGGTATGTTCAACTATGTTCACAGCAACTTTATTTGTAATAGCCAGAACCTAGAAACAACCTAAATACCCCTCAACCGAAGAATGTATAAAGAAAATGTGATACATTAACACAATGGAGTATTACTCAGCTGTTAAAAACAATGACATCAGGAAATTTGAAGGCAAATGGATAGAACTAGGGGGAAAAAAAATCATCTTGAGTGAGATAACCCAGACCCAGAAGACAAACATGGTATGATATTTACTGTAAAGAATAATCATGCTACAATTCACAGACTAGTAGGGTCAGGTTGGGGAGGTGGATGGAGGGAGAGAGTACTGAAAGAGATGGCTGGCTTCTCAGGGTTAAGTAGAAACCTCATGCAAGGGAAAACCCCATGAATATATGAAAACCCCAAGGATGACCTTAGCTAAGACTCCTAGCAATAGTGGGTATATATCCTGAACTGGCCATCTTCCGTGATCAAATTGGTGACCACCCCAATTGCCATCAGAGAGCCTTCGTCTACTAACTGATGGAAACAGATGCAGAGACCCACAGTCAAACATTAGGCCAAGCTCTAGGGAAACCTGTTAAAGAGAGGGAGGAAGGATTGTAGGAGCCAGAGGGGTCAAGGACATCACATGAAAACCCACAGACACAACTAACCTGGCTCATAGGAACTCAAAGAGTCTGAAGCAACAATCAGGGAGTCTGCATAGACTGACCTAAGCCCTCTACATAGACATGTGACAGTTGTGTAGCTTGGTCTATTTGTAGGACTCCTAACAATGGAAGCAGGGGCTGTCCCTAATGCTTTGGCTGGCTCTTGGGAACCTATTCCTTATGCTAGGTTGTCTTGCCTAGCCTAAATACAAGGGAAGTGCTTAATCTTACCACAATTTGATATGCCATGCTTTGTTGATACTCATGGGAGGCCTGACTCTTTCTGAACAGAAACAGAGGAGTGGATATTGGGGTGGTGGGGGGAGGTAATGGGAAGAGAGGAGGGAGGGAAAACTGTAGTGGGGATGTAAAATAAAATAAATTAATTAAATTTTTAAAAAAAGAAACACTTAAAAGAAATATTCATTGTCATTAGCCATAACGGAAATGCAAAGCCAAATGATTCTGAGATTCCATCTTACACCTACCTGTCAGAATGGCTAAGATCAGTGACAGCTCATGCTGGAGAGGATGTGGAGCAAAAAAAGGAAAAAAAAAAAAAAAAAAAGGGAGGGGACCAACTTATGTCCTATACATTCGATGCAGAAAAGAAGCTAGCTATTACACATTAACAAAGCAGTCCATTATGGTATTTTTAAATTACGTTGGTATTTAAAGTATTTTTTAAATTTTTTTCTTTTTTTCCCCCCTCTTTTCTTTTCTTTACTTTTTTTTTTTTTTTTTTTTGGTTTTTTGAGACAGGGTTTCTCTGTGTAGCTTTGGAGCCTGTCCTGGAACTCACTTTGTAGACCAAGCTGGCCTTGAACTCACAGAGATCCACCTGGCTCTGCCTCCTGAGTGCTGGGATTAAAAGCGTGTGCCACCACCGTCCGGCTTCAATTTTTTTTTTTTATACAAAAGTGTTTTTTTAAAATGCTTTGCTTTCAGGTTATAGCAGATAAATGAAATATTTTATCTAAATCTTACCTGTTGGGAATTATCACCATTCCCTATACTGAGAGAATCGGAAGGTTTGTCAATGGGGCTGTAAAAGAAAACAAACTGAGTAAAAGGAAGAGTAAGTCATTCTAACACACACACACACACACACACACACACACCACAAAAACTCCCCAAAGTAAAAAGAATAAACATTTTGTCATCTTAACAATATTTTTGAGGTACTATGATGCAAGACCATATGTAAAATATTAAGGGTTCAAAACATATAAGGGAAGGTCTCAACCTTCTCTCCCCCACTATGAAACTCACATTCTTATTAGTCCCCAAAAATAAGTGGCTAATGGAGAAGGGGAAAATGACAAAAAGAAACAGTGATTAACTTATTTTTCTACATGTTTGACAGAGGACAGAAAGTAGAGAAATGCTCACTACAGGCGATTAGGATCCATACATTTCTTTTAATACGTCTATGAATAATAATCCTATCTCTAGGAAGAGAAGGCAAGAGTATATATTACACATAAAAGCAAGATAAATGATACGTACTTTAATAAAAATAAATTTTTTCTAAAAAAATATTAACATTTATCTTCATATAGAGAAAACATAGTACAATGGTTAAGAGAAATTGTAAATTGAAGTCCGTTTTAAGGTGTCTCATTCAAAGACAAAATAAAAAGCCCTAACACTAACCTAATTACATCATTTCTATAACTAATCCCACTTAGTTCAAACATGAAGAAAAGTATTACTACCCAAATATGTGCACAGAAACACACAAACAAATTGCTCTAAACAAATTTAAGGGCTGTTACGCAAGGCTGAGTCCTAAGCATATGTTATACAGAGACGCTGCTAGCTACACTAGATAATCTAACAGCTGTACACTACAGTCAGCTATCAGATTGTTTAAACAGAAAATGCTGAAAAGACTTATACTCTAAGGGGAGAAATGGAAGACAAGAAGAGCATCAAAGGTGGGAACAGCGTATGCCAAATGACTTCACATAATTCGGAACTCATTGGTTCAAACAAAAAGATGGTCTGAATTAACAAAAATAATGACAGAAAATGAGACAGAGGCCAGAAGAAAGAAACAAATGAAAATTAGCAATATTTAACAACTTTTTTTAACATTTATTTGTTTGTGTGTGCTGCAGTACATGACGGACAAAGGACAACTTGCTGGAGTCAGTTCTCTTTCTACCACATGTATTCACATATACAAACACATACACACAAATAAATAAATAAATAAATAACATATCAAAAAATGTATAAACCCTATAGATAAAATTTTCATAAAAAAAAGTTTTGTTAACATTTTTTAAGTGCTATTCCAAGAGTAAATATCTTTAAATTAACCTGAACAGTTGAAATCAAGAGCAGGAGAACTCCTCAAAAGCTAAATATATAAGCACGTCTATTTTACTTAAATAAATAAATAAAATAGACAACATAAAGCATAATGTTATTATCTCTAAAGAGACTGGCTCAGTCCAAGTTCAAGCACCTGGTGTGCTAGTCAATTTGACCACAAGCTAGGGTTAGCTGGGAGGAGGGAACCTCAACCGAGAAAAGGCCTCCATCAGATTGGCCTATAGGAAAGTCTATGGAGCATTTCCTTGAATGATTGATGCCGAAGGGCCCAGCCCACTGTAGGTGGTACCACTCCTGAAGAGATGGCCTTGGGTTGTATTGCAAGCTAAGTGAGCCATAAAGAGCAAGCCAATAAGCAGCATTCCTCCATGAGCTCTACTTCAGTCCTTGCCTCAGTTCCTGTCCTGATGTCCCTTCATGATGAACTGTAAGCCATAATCTTTTCCTCAAGTTGCAAAATTCTGCTGATGGTGTTTACGTCAGCAGCAGAAAGCAAAATGGGACACCTGGTGAATGGCAATCTAACAAGAGGGACTAAAGAGAGGGGACACAGTGAAAAGGGATCAAGTCTCCTAAGTCTCTCAAGTTATTAGATTTGACAACTATAAGGAGTCAAGATTAAATTTAATATTTTATTTTAAATACATAGAAACCAAAATTCAAAACTATCTGTAAACAAGCAGTGTAAGGGCCTCTGTTGTGATCTTCAAATACTGAGACAAATTTTGCCCTCTCCTAACTTACTAAGTCAATGCTTAGGATTTTACATTCCTTTGTTCCTTAGTGACAATGTTAACTAACCAAAAAATAGTTTGATGGAGGTTTTAAAAAAATCTTTTGAACATAAGACTATTATACAATGGAAGGACCAAAGGAAAATTCATTTGGGGGTACTGAAAAATGGGACAGAAAAAAACTGAGGGTCTAGTTCCCTAGTTTATTAAATTCAAAATATAGTATATTTTAGTTACATTTTAAACATAAGGTAAATATATATAAAGATGCCAATATAATAACGGACAATTCCAAATTTCAATGGCATGTTGCTATATACATAAAAGCTTATGTACTCTGCTTCTAACTGAATATATTTCCTTATATTTTGATAAGTTTATTTAGATAAATTCACTTTAATTTTTCGTGTTTACCAAAGTCTTAAAAACCTTGGGATACCACAAATGACATATTTAAATTACTGACATAGAAAACTTGTCTTCACAGAAAACATTTTATTTTGTATAAGCTTCAAATACACATCAATATTTAAACTACTACTATGCTATTTTAAATACTGCCAACTTTAAGTGGCACAATTAGCTTTTTACAGGCAAGAAAACAAATACCTCAGCAAAGGTGAAGTGTTTGTAGCTGGCAAATGCTTTAATTGGCTTTCTCACAACCCTAGAACTACGTAACATAAAACGAAAATAAATACCTTCATTTCCACTGGTATGCACAAAAATAATTTTTTTGTCTGTTTGTTTGGTTTTGTTCTTTGAGACAGGGTCTCTCTACATAGTCTTGGTGTCCTGTAACTCACTATGTAGACCAGAGTGGTCTTGAACTCACAAAGAACCACCTGTCTCTGCCTTCCAAGTGCTGGGTTACAGGCGTGTATCACCACACCTAGCTAAGAATTATTAATAATGAAGTTGAAAGACATCTAAAGATGTGGCGAGCCTTCCTACACAATGGGTAAAGCCTCCATTTATTCATTATGTCTCTGTAATGAAGTTTAACTTTCAAAAAGATATTATATATTAAAGTTGACTTAAACACACAATTGCTTTTTTGATGTGCCTTCTCTTCTAGGAAATAAGGACCCCAAGAATCTTATTCTTTAAAAACATGTTATTCATGCATTTCTTTGTTTGTTTGTTTGTTTGTTTGTTTGTTTGTTTTTCAAGACAGGGTTTCTCTGTGTAGTTTTGCGCCTTTCCTGGATCTCGCTCTGTAGACCAGGCTGGCCTCGAACTCACAAAGATCCGCCTGCCTCTGCCTCCCAAGTGCTGGGATTAAAGGTATGCGCCATCACCGCCCGGCCTCATGCATTTCTTTATATGAGTGGTGCATGCACCTTTTTGTGTGCTCCTATGTGCACACATGGAGGCCAGAGGAAGAACCTGGGAGGCTTACTTTCTTACTCCCCACCATATTTCCTTGAGACAGAGCCCGTCTTAATGAATCTGAAACTAGGCTGATGTTGAGAAATCATTTTATCTACCTTCAGACATTCCTCTTCTATTGTGGACAAAAGATTTATAATCTGCATTTTTATTTGTGCATTAAACTCAAAGCTGTTTACTAGTAATCAAGTGTCCCCTTCCTAACTGCCAGCACTAAGGTCACAGGTGTGCAGAGATTTCAACTCTAGTCTTCGTGCTTTTGTGACAAGTATCTTACCCGCTGAGCTATTTTCCAAGGCCCTCACATCCTATCTTCAACCATCCCTCTCTTGACTTATTCAATGAGAAACAAAATACAATGGTCCACTTTTAATATAAAAGTGCCTTAACAGAGCTTAGGGTTTAGATAAGCAGGGGATACTGGGTTCCCTGTCCAAACAGCTAGTGCCTGTCTGTCTAGGCCTTTTAGCTACCTTTCATTCAAACCTAAGGTTTTGTTGAGGGAGATCTGTTTGTGTTGACTGCTCCCAAGACCACACTAAAGTTTAATCTCAGGATGGAAAAATACAGGCCATAGTATGCTACATGACTAAGTATATGTATTGAATGGAGTGGGTAACAAAAATTAGGCAACATGAAGATTGTGCCTCCCTGGGTACTCAGCAAATGGTGAAGAGGGCAACAGGACCCTCATTGGGAACATAGGAATGACTGTTTTGCACCTAATGGGAGTACTTAATCAGCCTACCTGTCACTTTGTCTGAGCTGGTGATCTACCTAGCAAGGTCATAAACTGCCTCACTTTTGCCACTGAGTCTCTGGTACTAGTTACTTTGAAGTGGGGGTCCCATTATCCTCATCTAACTTTCTAATCAAATCCTTTAGATCAGTGGCTCTAGTAACTTTTTTTTAACTGTAGTCAACTTAAGTGGGGCACGAATCTCCAGATGACTTAATAGTTCCCCACTATATATGCACATGTGCAGTAACTACATGTAAATCAGAACGGGACAGGGACTGAAATAAAGACAGAATTCAAAACAGAAAACCAAACCCCTAGCAATTAACTAATTTTAATTTAAGTATCCTAGTTTAGCAGACTTTTACCCATTCAACTACTAAAAAAAAGCTCTGCGCTTTATGCAAAAAATAAAAATGGAGACTGTAAATCACTTGTCTACAATAAAGAGAACGAAGTCTTTCTGGAGACCTCTAAAATGCAGGCCACTTTTGTGGCTCCTGTCCGTACTGTAAGAATCACTGTTTTCTACTACTCCTAAGTTCACTTCTAGGCCTCTAGCTAGCAACACAGCAATGCCTCCACACAAAAACAATGAACATGTAAGATTTTACATAAAATTTCAGAATTCACAGAGTATCTTCATACCTATGAATGATTTAGCAAGTTCTGCTTGAGAGTATCTTGTACATTTTTGACAAACTACACTACACTTTTTTTTTTTTTTTAAATAGCTTTTCGAGACACGGTTTCTCTGTGTAGTCCTGGCTGACCTGAAACTTGCTCTAAAGACCCTGCTGGCCTTTAACTCATAGAGATTCACCTACCTCTGCCTCTCAAATGTTAGGATTAAAGGCATCCACCACCATCAGCTGGTACCTCTTTTGATACTTAGAGGTACCAAGTAATGCCAAGGAATCCAAAGAGGATTAATGCAATAATTACTCCCAATCTATTCAATTACTAAGGCATTCAGATGGCACCTGTCTATCAGAGCATATGTAATTTTCAGTACGAATATGGCCATGCTCTTTCAAAAAGGAGTTAGAAATGGTGGTCAGTGGTAAACTGTTTGCCTATCACCCACAAGACCCTGGATTTGATCTACAATACCAGAAAAAGATGACAATAACAACAATGGTGGTGGTGGTGATGACCACGACAATATACACTTCCTCTCCATGGAATAAAACTGATAAATTCCTATACAAGTTTTCCTTTCCATATCTTTACTATAGTATACTAGTGCCCTCTATCTGCGGTTGAAGGAAGCTTAGACACTATCAATTATTTCAAAGTTACAACTCTGAATGAAGTACAAGAGACTTTCAGTCAAATGATTTTACTTAATAAAAATGATTGTGACTGGCATTAACTTCTTTTCTAGCAATTCCTCCTTTAAAATTCTGGCATAGTTTAAACCTTTTAAATGATGGCAAAGTGTGGTGAGTCTAGTCTTTAAAGTGGCAGGGATTTTGGTCAGAATCTGGTCTCTATAATGCATTTGTGTGGACTACATGTTAACACTTAGCTCTGTTTAGTTTTCTTACCTGAAGTAATAATGACACTATCTTCCATACAGGACTACTAAGATTAAATAAGCATATAAATTTTCATTCACATCTTCCCTTCATTTTCCTACATGGACTACATGAGCCACATCAAGCCAGGACCACCTACACTGTGCAATGTATACTCTGTGATTCTTACCACTAGGCCTGCTCAGTGTCCACAGCACAATAGCCCAACCAGGTACTATTCCTTTTATAATCTTCAGCTGTTGCACAAATAATGTCTCGATCTACATTTTACAGCCCCAAGCTATAAACTACCCAACCTTATGCATTACAACTGATGGCTTCGTTTCCTGCTCTCAGCACTTGTATTGCATCATTTCAAAGCAACTTCACCATGCAGAAAAGTTGTTTTTAATAAGACCAATGATGTATATAAATGCTGAGTATATCAGAAATGTTTACTACAATAATCTCATTCTTTTATCAAGTACCACAGAAGTGGCAGGTAATGAGCAATGGCACATGGTTCATCATCTAGAAAGAGTAGGGGTCAGTTTGTTCAGCTCAAAAGATGGCTGGATTTAGCTTTTATTCCTAACTTCGACATAAAGAAACTTTCCATTATTTACTACACAGTGATTTTATGTTTTATGCTGGCATCTATTTATATATGTATATACATATACATACCCATTATGTATAAATGTGTAAGAAATACTCACATTTAACTAGACTTTAATATTTAGATAATCTTCAGTATTAAAGGGAATAAATAGACAGTTGCTTTAAAATTTTAAACCCAAGAATTTGTTTGAAGAAAGACTCTGACAATAATCTGTGTAATTTTTATTGATACATTTGAAAGCTGGTTATTTTACTAGACTCTACTATCTAAAGCTAGACATTAAAATATCACTTAAAGAACATTTAGATAGGATACAGTAAAATCATAGCTATTATTTAACTGTATAATGTTTGACAACTTACAGCAAAACTTAACCTTACAGTTTAAGGCATGAAAATCATCATATCATCATGAGACTTTGCACTACAAATTATAATCTGTTTAAACACTCATTTAATATGTACCACCCAGACCATGTAAAGGTTGAAGACAGGAAGACTGTCTGTTCCCAAGTTAAGACTCTAAATATGTTACACTCTCTCCTCACAGGATGTAACATCAGTGATCCCCTGGACTACACAGCTGTGCACATTTTTAACCCGAACACACAACCCTTCAGATGACTACCTTTTTTCTTTATAATACGCTTTCTCCTTTATGTTAGGGAGAAACCTTAAAGTGGGTGGCAAGAGCTTTTCAATATCTAACCCTCCTTGATTTCCTTTTTCCCTACCAACACAGGGTTCTTATTTGGTAAAAACCAAGAACTTGCTCTTTAGCCCAGACTGTGATCTTAAACTTGTGACCCTCTTGCATCAATCAGCCTCTTAAGTGCTAGGATTAGAGATGTGAGCGTTGTATCCAGCTCTGTGACTTCTTTACAACATGAAAGGCTGTCCCCATCTGTAAATAAGAGCTCAGAGTGAAGGCATTAAGAAGCTAAGTGTTACTAAGGAGCAGTGAGCAACAGAAATTCAAATTTAGCCATGCCTGGTAGCACACACCTTTAATCCCAGGACTCAGGAGGCAGAGGCAAAAGGATCTCTAAGTTCTATGCCAGCCTGGTCTACACAGTGAGTTCCAGGCCAGTGAAGGCTACTTTATAAGACCCTGTTTTAAAATAAAATAAAATAAAAATCATATTCAGAAACTATGACCTGACATTTATATATAGCTGAAAATGGTACATAAATAATAGATCTTTTTATGAGAAGAATGACAAGCAGGAGGGAAAGACATCTCACTAGAGTAGTATCAGTACTTAATCAGTACTTACGTATCATACCTTTGCAATGGTGTCACTTTGTTCTTATTTTTATCAACTGAACCCGTAGATAGCTGAAGAAAATTGGGATTTAATTTATATAATTCTTGAAGTAGCTTCTGTTCATACTCTTGGTGTTTACCCGCCTAATGAAAGAAGAAATTAAAACTGCAGTGGGATTCAAAAAACAATCTGGTATGAAATGTTTGGCTACTTTCTAATTATTAAAGGTACCATAAAGAGAACACTGGAGTTTTCTCACAGAGCCAAAGAAACCTCGGGATGATGCTACAAAACTTTTAGACCAACAAGTTTTTCCAGCCAAATACACTACGGATACTCCACAGACCAAAGCATTCCCTCAGAACCATATGTAGAGAACAATGTCACCACATCAGTGCATCAGAAAGAGGCCACTGAGATAGCTCAGTGGGTAAAAACACTTGTTGGCAAGCCTGACAATCTGGAGTTTGATCCCTGGAAAACACATATGGTAGGAGAGAACCAACCCCACAAGCTATCCTCTGACCTCCACATATGTGCTGTGGCATGTGTGCATGTGCACACATTGATGCACATGTGAACACACACATATTAATGACTAAATAAATATAATAAAAAATTTAAAGTCCTTGCAGTTTCTCTCACACAACTAAGTCCGCATCACTACTGAGTTTTCTGATGACCCAGTTAGCTTTAATTGTCAACTTGACACAACTTAGAATCACCTAAGAAAGAAATGCCAATGGAGGGATTGCCCAGATCAGTGGCCTGTCTGTGGAGAATTATTTTGAGGGTTAACTGATGTAGGAGAGCCTGGCCCAGCACACTGTGGACAGTACCATTCCTAGGCTATAAAAGAAAACTAGCTATAGATAAGCAGGTCAGCAGGAAAGCAAGCAGCATTCCTCCCTGAGTTCTTGCCCAGACTTCCCTCAAAGATCAACTACAACCTGTGAGCTGAAATAAACCCCTTTCTTCCCATAAATTGCTTTTGGTCATGCTGCTTGTCACAGCAATTGGAAGGAAACCGGAACATCTGATGATTAAACAAAATTTATCAATAGATGTCTGCTTCTATTTAGAAATCAACAGCACAATGAATCCAGTTTTCTTACATTTTTTCTTTATCTTGACACTAGATAAAAATGCCATTAATTTGTTTTTATTCTCTACTTTCTCCCTACCTATAACAAAATAAAAATGAATGTCTTCAACTACTCTAAACCAGGAAGAAGCAGTCACAGACAGTCTCTCCTTGTGTCCCAAGGCCTCACTGGGACAGAGTCTGGCTACTCATTTATACACTGTCTATCTGCTTCCTTGCTATAAAACTGGAGTGAAGTCTTACAGTAAGATAGTGGAGCACAGTGACAGGTGCTGCACAGTCTAGAAATCCCAAAATACTTCACTAGGCTGGCCTTTACAGAAAACCTTGCTGGCACCCACTACCTATCCCAGAAACAACGCCTTACTCTAGTTGGTTGGGGTAGCTTTCTATCAGAAGGCAATGTCACAAATGGTACAGGAGAAATCAGACAAGGATCACTGTAGAAGCAAACCGTAAACAAAAACAAATGGAATGAAAAGACTTCTCAGTACTTTTTACCATCTCTATATGTGTCTTGACTAAAAGAACTTTTCACTTAATGATGGAAATATCAACTACGTTAAAACTGTGATTTAAGTATATACTGTGGCAAAATGGAAATACAACAGAATAAAATAAAATCAAAATATGAAGTGAGGGTGGTTATCATCTAACTTAGCACAAACTGCATCATGTACAGCACACACGCACTGCTCCCTACACACAAGCTGGTTACTCAATTTTGAGTTATATAGTAACAAAGAAAGATGGTTTTTGGTTTTGCCATGATACAACGTACTCAAATGTTCTTTCTATACTGAGAAATATTTCAGCAAAGAAACTATTAGAATAATCTTAAAAACTCAGGTAAAAAGAACATACTATGAATGTGTTTTAAGATAAGAAAAGTATATTTTGATGTGAATTTTATATCTTTAAAGCATAAACCACCTAGAAAATTCTTTCTGTAATCAACACTTCAGAAGCTATTATGGCTCAGCCTGATATATAAGTGATTATGGAGCAGTTCATTCAGGCAGTTAAAAAAAAATCTCATTTTTCTCCTATTGTTGAACAACAGATTTACATGAAATCAACTTGAAATCCTTAGACAAACTTTCACTGTAATAGCAGGTGAGTATTAAATATATACACATGACTTAAAATGCAGTTTGAAATGTTTCTATCTAGATTTCATCCAAGAAGGCTAACCCAGGAGCTGGGGAGATGACTCAGTGGGCTGAGTTCGGGGCCGTGTGTGTGTGTGTGTGTGTGTGTGTGTGTGTGTGTGTGTGTAAACAAAACAGAATAAGTATGGAGAAGACAGTAGGATACTATGTACTCCTTGGTCAGCCAGTCTCAGATCAACCAAACAGACCCTGTCTCAAAAATTAAGGTGGAGAGCCATCTAGAAAGACTTTCCATGTTCTATGTGTACCTCTGGTTTCCACGGGTGCATGCACAGAAGAGGGCACCTGCACATACCTATATACGCCCTATATATGCACACACACTCAAAAAACAAAGTTTCACTTAAAGAAAAAAATCACTCATGAACAAAACTTTTTGAAGTTATTAACTAACAAAGATGTATTTTGTTTGCCCTGTTGAGTATCATTATTTTAAACACTGTTTTTTAATTTCAAAGACAATGTTGTCAAAAATCACCAACATGGTTATTATAATGAATGGGACTTAATCTGCATTAACTCCAAGTCAAAAGAGACAAAGCTTCATGCTGTTTACGATCTGCCTTTAAAGAAGCTCATATAGTTTCTAGTTTGACCTGGAATAAAAAGTAGCAATGAATGCCCCCCACCTTCTAAATGAGAAGTATTCCTGCAAAAGTCCACAGCAACAATCTGAAGTCCTCATCTACAAAAGGGAACTGCAGCATTGTGCTTTGGTATAATCCTCATTTTAATATGCCGTATGGTCAACATTTTTACTTGTAAAAGCATGTTTATACTACAAATTGAAAGGAGACAGGAGAAAAGGAAACGTAAAAAAGAAGACAGGATATTAAGCCTTCAAGTCACCTTTTATAGGGCACTGACTACTCTGTGGACACTTTCAAAGGAGAGTCACAGCTTAAAAATGGGATCAGCATCATTGGACAGATTATTATTTTCTAGAATATTCTATAAAGAGTAGATGTTGAACCAAAACAGACAAAAGCAACAACAAAAAACCCCAACTAATAATTACTGTAACTCCTTGGATTTCTTATTGCTGACATTCTCCTTTAGGTGGACTCCCGAAGTGTTTCCTGTGGTCAGTCAGATTCCCGTTTGAATATAAGCTGGCACATTAAACCTCTGGAGCATTTTGCAACAAATCAATCTGCTAATTTACTAATGTCGTCTTCCGACTTAGCTGACCACAGGCTCGTTCTTATTGGAACCATGTCCACAGAAGAGACATTTTAAGAGACACTTTAGAAATGCTACTTTAAAGTAATATCGGTTTCATAAACTCAAATCTTCGTTTTTGCCTTTATAATTTTAACTTTAAAAGTAATTCCTTTTGTACTAAACTAGTAATTCACATGAGTTTACTACCTGCATTTCCTCTTTTGTGAAGCTGGCTGCCTCATCTCCCAATTCATGCAGATACATGCAGTCAGGCTTTGGGCACTGCATATTCTTTAAGAAGTAACTGCAGTATTTTGTTGTACCTAAAGACGCCTGTAGGAAGAAGAGTGGAACAGGGGAAAGAACACTCAAAACATGAATTGATACCACAATGTCAATTCTCATGATTAATTTACTTTATTTATTATTTTACCTGAAATGAAACACAGACAGAACAAAGCATGACTGAGAACACTAGGGAGCTGAACTATTACTGGTGGACTTATTGTAGATGTTTACTTAGAAGATGTAGAGAAAACATCCAAGTGAATGGTTTCCAGAGTTTGCAAATTCAAATCTTCTTATCTAGGCATCAGGGGCAGAGAAAAGCCTGTTCCATGTTTATAAGTAGTTCAGTACAGAAGAAAGGAAATTCCTTTTTCTAAGGATGCCATCCTTCTTCCATTTACACTGGTTGGGATTATTTGCCCAAACATAAACAAATCATAACTATTACCCAACTCTGATGAGAACAGTTCTATTTTCATAAAATAAGAAAAACATGAGTTAAAATGTTAAAGTATTATCCTCTAGATAATGTGCATTCCCACTCAATAAATAAAACAGAGCCCTACTTAGTACTAAATAATTTGTGTATACAGGTTGGTATGGAAACCAAAGAGATAACCTTTAAATTAAATGCCTTAAAAGTTACCTTTTAAATGCCAGGTACTCCTCTACTTTTTAATCTTAACGCTTCCTCTTAAAAGACTGAGAATAATCAAGAGAAACATATTACCTTCAGTGTCCTGCCATCTACCACCACATTGTTGACACACTGTATTGCTCTGAGAGCATCTTCTGACCGGATATAGGTTACATAAGCACTGGCACTCGGACCCTAAAGCAAAGCACATCCCATTCCACTGTTGTTAGTTTCAAATTAGTGCTGAAAAGTAAAATTCTTTTGCAACCTGCCTAAGAACTCTAAAAGTTTTTATTTTACTACTGACATTGTTAATAACAATGGTAATAATTAGAATAGTTTCTGATATAATGTTGTTCCTTCTATTAGCTCATTTAAAAGTAATCATGCTTGAACTTTATCTAGCTAAAGTGGATTATAACACAGATAAATAAAATAGTATCTTTCCTCCCCCCACCCCCTATTTTTCAAAAGTAACTTGACAGGCTCATCAAAGTTATAAAAAAGTTTAGAAGTGAAATTTTAAAAGGTCAGATTTAAAGACACTGTATCAAAGTAAATACTCTCAAAAATAAACATGATCTGTACATGTTGTTAACTAATACCAGTTTAACAAAGCTGCTGTATTAAGTTTTCAATATCTAAAATTATCTAGTTATCAGGTTGCGTGGTAACCACCCCCACCCCTTAACCCCTTCAATAAACTTTGGTTTTCTATTTCCCTCTTATTCCATCAAGCCATTTGCTCTATGTCCTGAGGGATCAAATGAACATACAAACTCCCCAGCCCACCAACAGAGGTCACTACACTGTATAACTCCTTTGACCCTCAAGCTTTCTGATTGCAGAAAGCGAATTTTCCTTCTGACAGCCCAGGTCAAGCCCAGACCATAGGGAGGAAACGCAAAAATCCCTATAATGAGTTACCTGTGAGCCTGCATATGATGTGCTATTATTGATGACAACTTTATGTATTTTACCAAACTTCCCAAAATACTCTGGTCGTTTTAAAACCTATAAGAGAAGAAGAAATAAGGCATAAACTGTCCCCGCTTAATCATCTTTATCCTTATAATGGGGACATTTACCATCCCTTGTAAGTGAAAAGCACACTGGTAATTTTTTAAATTTCTAATTAATGTGACTACCTCCTAAGTGCATTTATGTAGCTAACTCACAGGATATTTTAAGAGCCTAACTAAGAGCTATTCTTTTTTTTTTTTTTTAAACACTAAATAGGAACTGAGATTTAAGTTTGGCATTACTATGTTCTAATGTCTGCATCAATATCTCACCTTCACAGAAACTGTACTGTCACCAATAAATGACTTTTATGAAGCAGTAATGATCAAAACAATGATCAAAATTATATACAAGAACAGAGAGGCAAAGAACAGACATAAGCAATGACATTTATGTCTCATAAATCTATTGATTATTACACTAAGGCCCTGCTTATAAATTCCAAATATGCTAATAGCATCCCCTCAATCTTCTACGCTTTATGATCTATCACTATGTGTATAATTTCCTATGTCAGTAAATTCACTATTTTGCAAGTATCTCATGGATTACTCCCTCCTCACAATCTTTGCTGCTAAGTTAGTGCTAAGTTCTATCTAGAAAGCCAACTGATATTCTTCCTCTAGTGCCTCAGTCACTTCTTGGGGTTTTCCTGGCCTTACCTCTCTCTCACCTCTGGTACTTTGTGATTACTACAGTGCTCTTTTAGATTTTCTTACAAACTTCCATAACCTTGACTAATGTGATCAGAATATTATATGATACAAAACCTCTCCATGACTTGGAACTCGCTCAACATTAAATTTTGGTCTTTTCCTAGAACTTTACAGACAGCAACCTCTTTCTCAAATGAACAGTCTATGTTATGCCATTAATTCTTAACCGTTTTCAACATAATACACACTAATCACACTATTTTGGGTGGTGTTTATAAGATTACACACAGGCAGTTTTAATTGACTAAAAGGTTCCACTTTTTTACCTACCCAGACCCCTTGACTTATAGAACAATAATGGTAGCTAATGAAATGAAACCTCGTCCCCAGATTGTTTCAGGGGTTAAGGATGGAGAAGAAAATAGTTTGAAAAGGGGTTTTCTGGCCAGTAAAATTTGAAACTGCATTCAATATTCCAGCTGGAAGAATATCAATTCAGCTAACAGGCTCATAGCTAAAATGCCTGTTTCCCATGGCTGGCAGCACATGGCTGTTCTTGAGCAGCAGCTCTTCTCCGAAGTGAGTTTATAGCAGCAGTTCTCAATGAAGGAAGCACTGAAGGGGCCACTGTAGAGATCAGGGGAAGTTTTAATTGGGAAGGGAGGGAACTTTAAAGTTCAGAGGTTGGAAGCCAGGGAATGATTCTTGCATGACTCAAACTAGCCCTGCCCAACAGTGGTCCTTGGTACCTTCTCAATGTCCTATAAGACATGCATGTAGCTATGAGGCCTGTCTATAGTTAAGGGAAGTTAGAAACTTCATATTATACAGAAACAAAGTATTTTCTCAGTTTTGACATAAATTGAATTTATAGATAATATGTAATTAAGGAAAGACTACACATACTTTGAAATTTACTAGTTGTTTTGCAGAAATCACATCATTTCATGGAAACTTAAGTTGTGAATACATATACCTGTAACAATCTACATGTCTAACTGCTACGTTTTGTAGTGTAAAAACACTACTCCAAGAAATTGAATATTAATGCAAATCATTTGAGAGACAAGTTAAAAAAGAAATTCATATCATCCAATAGGTCTAAGACAGACCTAAGAATTGACAAAGTAAACTCCAAAGTAATAATAATGCTTCTGGCTTAAAAGGTCACACAAGTAGATATGCTCTAGAGTAGCTGTGACCAAGCACTTACATACAGAAAGGTCTTTTCATCACTGTTTTCCTTGAGATTTTACACACACACACACACACACACACACACAGAGAAATATACAGGGGGAGATACCATCAAGAATACATTTTCAATTGTATTAATGATTAATTAAAACACTGAATTATTCCTGTTCGTAAGTCTTTTCAAGGAAAGTGGAATGTCTTTTTGGGATTTTGTTCATACTTTTAGTTTTTTATCTAAGTGTCCTGTTCATATGTGTACTTCTTGACTTATCTCAAGGATTTCTTCATCCTTGTCTTTTGAAGGTGTTGTACATGCCAGGTGTGGTGGTGGCAGCACTTAGGGAGGCAGAGAGAGGTAGATCTCTGAATTCAAGGCTAGGCTGGTCTACAGAGAGAGTTCCAGGACAGGCAGGGCTACACAGAAAAACGCTGGGCAGAGAAAGGAATATAAGGTGGGAGGAGACAGGAATTGGTGCTCTTGCAGAGGATCTGTCAGGTTAAGGAGTTGATGAGGTAAGAGGTGGTAGCTGTGGCTTGTTCTGTTTCTGATCTTTCAGCTTTCACCCTGATATCTGACTCTGGGTTTTTATTATAAGACCATTTAGGATTCGTGCAACAATCCCACCTGACACAAGAGCATTTACGGCACACAGGAGAACACTAGCCCAAGGAAGCCTGTGTCATTTTCATTCAACAGAAAAACAATGGCATACGTGGCCAGACAGGTAGTTTGCCATAAGGTCATGTAGTAGGCAGGCCCTTATGAGGAATTTGAGTTTTACTCTAATTAAGAAAAGCAGAAGACTACTGTAAGAAAATGAAGGATACAATTTGTTTGGCTATGGGGTAGAGTACAGGCTTATAGGAGTAAAAACTTGGGGGACCATTATTTGGAGAGCAGTAGTGCCTGTGTCAAATGCTGTTGACTGGTCCAATAAAATTAAGTCATTAAGAAAAAGACAGGTAGACAGGCAGTGGTGGCGCATGCCTTTAATCCCAGCACTTAGGAAGCAGAGACAGGCAGATCTCTGTGAGTTTGAGGATAGCCTGGTCTACAAAGCAAGATACAGGACATCCAGGACTACACAGAGAAACCCTGTTTCGAAAAACTAAAAAAAAATTAAAAAAGAAAAGAAATGGAAGAAAAAGACAGGTAATATTTCAACTAAGAGCAGCAGTGGTTCTGGATTCTGGTTGAATTACTAAAATGGAAGTAATTTGGGGGCTTTGTCAAATTATCAATACAGGTCCTTCCCCAAAACATTCTGATTCAAGTACTCTATACCAAACAAGAATGCATAGTAAAGTGCAAACGAATGGGATCTAACAACAACAACAAAAAGAAGGCATTTTATACAATTTTAGTTTTTCATGAACCACTTTTAGAGTTGAAGAGTTGAAGACCACTGATTTATGGAAATAGTTTCAGGTAAACATCTGGGCATAACACCTTCATGACAAAACAAGATAGGTATAAAATTACATTGACATGCCCATATGATAGCCAAAATGGTAATTCCAGAGCACAGATCTAGCATGTCATTCTATTCTTGAGAACATTCAACAGCTTTTCACTGCCTTTAGGATCAAATGCAACTCCTCAACATTGTTGGCAAACCTTTCATGATTAAGTGCCACTCAACCTGCCCCAACCACATCTCATCACTGAACGCTAACCTTCCAGACAGAGAAATCAGATTGCAGAAAGAGGTCTTTCTTATTCAGAAACCCTTGGACATTCCCTACGCAGCAAACACTTTAGCCCAAAGACAGCAAAGATGAGCATACCTTCCCTGCACATGCTATCCCCATGTGCCACTAAAGCAACACAGTGCTCCTCACAGAGGACTGTTACCTCTGTAAATAAGCAGGTGCTGTTTTGTGTATTGTGTATGCTTAGTGTCTTACATAGTGCCCGGCATGGTGTAGGTGCTCAACAGGTTTTAAATGAAAAAAAAAAAAAATGAATTGTGTTAACATTAAGTGAAAAGAATTACATAAAAATCTAAGTGTGGTAGCTCACAACACAGAAGCCCGAGGCAGAGGGGTTTTCAGGAGTTCAAGGCCAGTGTGGGCAACAGACTGTCTCAAAAGGAAAACTAAAACTTGAATGTGTACATCAATAACACTGGTAAGCCTCTAAGTATTAGCAAGTAACCAATGATTGATATGAAAAGGCTGTTACAGCAGAGGGAATTCAAAGAATTTAAACATTCCATATTAACACGAACACTCTAGATTTTGCCTAAACAACCGATAAAACAGAGGCAGAAGTATTCTTTTTGGAACATGGTCAAGCATTCATGGACACTGCTAAGAAAAACAAAAATGTAGCAATCAGAGGCTGCTTAGTGGATAATGAATGGATTAAAAAGGCAATCATCAGCACAGAATACACCAGAATATGAGAAGCTCTATCATACTAAACAAGTCACTCAACTTTCTTTTGCCTCAGTTTCTCATTTATAAAATGAAATGTTTGTGCTTTAACAGCTATTTAACTCCTCAAATGAAATGTTCTCTGGAGCTACCACATATCTGGGACACTATCTGATCTTATTTGCTGCCTAGCTAATATTATTAATTCTCAAAGTGGAACTTAATCATCCTTTTCTTGGGGAGGCTTTTTTTTTTTAAAGTGTATGTGTGTTTTGCCTATGTGCATGCAGTGCCTTCAGAAGCCAGAAGAGGATGTCAGATTCCCTGGAACTGGAATTAAAGATTGTGAGCAACCTGTAGGTGCTCGGAACCAAACTTGGGGTCCTCTGCAAGAGCAATAAGTGCTCTTAATTGCTGAACTATCTCTCCAGCCCCCTACTTCTCAGGAATGTGCGAGCACTTGAATTCTGTCTTCTCTAACCTATAAACTTGCTGAGAGTACAGTTTATGTCTGGCTTGCTACCTAACTTATGTTCAGTATCCAACATAGTATGTATTCACAAAATTCAAAATTTAATAAGAATGATTATCTCCACAAACTTGAAATCTTAGGACTTTTAAGATATAATTATCTGTTAATCATCAAATTACCACAGCTTCTGAAATTTTTTTCTATTGACTAATAAAAGAATACACTTGATAACTGATCGTGACATAAAATTTTCTGACATTCAAAAGCTATTTTAAAACTACATTTTTAGGACTTTAAGATATATATATATATATATATATATATATATATATATATATATATATAAAATTACCTCTTAATCATCATTAAATACCACAGCTTCTGAGATTTTTTTCTACTGACTAATAAAAGAATACACTTGACAATCAATCCACTTCTAGATGTGACTTCACATTGCTACTAATACTAGAGATGGCTAAACTAAAGATATATAAAAGCTCTCCGATCAAGATGAAAGTCCCAGCAAGTTACTGAAGTAGCAATTTCACAAAGGCAAAAGTCATCAGCATGATTAGGGAAAAGGAACAAAAAAAACACAAGTGAGTCCGAGCAGTGGCTCAGCAGGTCAAAATTCTTGCTGTGCTTATCTGACAACCCGAACTCTGTCCCTGGAACCCACACAAAGGTCAAAGAAGAGAACCAACTAGGCAGACCACCCCATTATGAGTGTACACACACACACACACACAGAGACAGAAAATAAAACATTGTTTTAAAGGCAAAATTGAAAGGGACAAAGACAGATTAGGGCAAAGTTGTAGTCATATTCAAGAGACATGGTCACAGGAGAGGTGGGATTGTGTCTGCCTGAGAAAAGCAAAAACAATGGAAGCTTACAAACAAGATGGAGTGACTGTTCAAGTTAAGTTGTGGGTCTAAAAGGAACTCTTTCTTTAGTACTTCTTACTCAAGTCCTTTTTTGCTTGAGTGTTTTCTTTGTTTCTTGTGACAGGGCCTCACTGCTCAGGATGGCCCCACACTCATTAAGTAGACAGGATGGTCACAAACTCATTGTCCTCTTGCTTTACCACCCTGAATGTTCGGATCACAGGTATGAATTCTTGGCCAAGCCCTTTGCAAAGAAGCAGGTCTCCTGATAAGATAGAAGCACTACTGCCAAGGTCCCTGAACCTATATTCCTAGTAATTCTTTGTGTGTGGTGCCTGTAGAGGGCAGGACGAGGGAGTGGACATGTACCATGGTACATGTAGAGGTCAGGGGATAGCTTTGCAGAGTTGATGCTCTTCTTCTACCATTAAATGAGATCCAGGGACTGAACTCAGATCATTGAGCCATATTACTGGCCCAGATCCTAGTAATTCTTGATCTTGAATTTTTAATGCTCATGATAGGTTCTTCCAGGTAATAAGTCCCTGAGATTCTCCTCTATTGATCTGGAGGAATTTTAAGGCCTTAATATAAACTCAATTGGTGAATATTTATTTTTCTAGTCTTTACAAAAAGAGCCAGCAGGTTCAATTATAGTTAGATATAAAGTTATCCCCCCCCCAAAGGATCATATACTGAAGGCTCCGTCTTGTAGCTAGTAGATATGAAAACTCTGGCCTAATAAATGATCAGTTTGCTAATGGAGTCATAGTTGACTAGATTACTGGGAGGTGGTAGAAAGTAGGGAAAGTGGGGCCCATGTAGATGAAGTGGGTCACTGAGGTGTGCCTTTGAAAGGTGTCTTGTTCCCAGACTCTTATTTTGTTTGTGCTGATCAGCATCCTCTCTCACATTCAGTTACCAGCAGGATGATTTCTCTCACCTTAGGCCCACAGCAATGAAGCCAGCTAACTGAAGCCTCAGACAGAAACTATGAACCAAAACCAATCTTGTTTTAAGTTTTTTCCCCCACCCACCAGGTATTTGCCCCAGGTAGTAAAAAGATGCCAGAAACAGACAAGTGAGTGTTCTACAACAGAGCTAATCTCCAGCACCATGAGGAACATCCTCTTATGTTTTCAAGAACTTCTTTTGCAAGACTACCTAAAGTCAGCACTTTCCTACTGAAGCAAACATTCTAGCTGATACTTAGCTTCAGTTTTCCTTCCCAACAATCTTGTCAGCACTTCATGATATAGTGGAAATTAAAAATTAGCAAATGCATAGCCAAAGCCTGCAAGAAAGTATGAGCTCAAAGAAACTTCAGTAAGACTAACTGAAGGAGGAGAAAAGAGAAAGGTTAAGAGTCATCAACTAGGGAACTGAACTACAAACAAAGAATTTGGTCTTTTATTTCACTTAGTCATATTTTCCTTCTTTCTCTAAAACTGGCTTAGATTGACAAAGTAAAGGAATAATGATACACTACAAGAGTTCTGAATGAACAAGAGTTACTACTTGGGGAGTATCAAAATGGCTCAGAAATGGTTCAGCTGGTAAAGACACTCACTGTTGGGACTGATGACCTGAGTTAAGAGCCCAGAACCCACACAGTGGAAGGAGAGAACTGAGTTCTACAAACTCCTCTGACCTCTACACATACAGTGTGGCACACAGTACCACTTAGGCAGCTCATTAAGATTACTTAGAAGGTTCAAGTAACTCTCCAATTACTTGGTCCACACAGCTACAGAGAAGGGAAAGGAAAAAACAAAAAAACAGTACTCACAACTCGTGTTAGCCTTGAAGATGACAGAGTCATTATTTTCACAATCTATCAGCACTAAAGAGACTTTCAGTTCAAGCCCTCAGTTTTACAATATAAATTGAAGCCCAGAAAGATTAAGGCATGCCTAAGATCACAATTGGCCACTGGTTGGTTCTTAACCACTGCTAAAAATTATTAATACTCATATTTTCTCCCAAGGTTTATTATTTTCAGAGGAATCTTCCAGTTTATCGGGGTCAATTATTATTTTCAAAAGGACAGGCAAACAGAAAAGACTGTCGTGCTGACAATGAAATCAGAAGAGGACTTACTTCTGGGTCTGCTAGGCGCTGTGACAGACCTACAACAAAGACGAGGTTTTTTTGTACCACACGTACACTAGCCAAATGTTTTCGGTTTTCTGAAATTTTCTGTTTTCTCTCATTTTGTTTCTGCTTTTTCTCATTCTTTATCCTTTGCAATTCTTCCTGGGAAAGTGGTTTATAAACTGCTGGGTCTTCTGGATATGGCTATAAGTATAATAAACAAGATGACATTAGCATTAAATAGAAAAACTGCATAAATGATAAATACCAAATTCTGAGCAGCAGGTAAGACTGATAGTTTCCCCTCTTCTGACTGTTTCAACTGCTTTAAAATATTTTTATTTAATAAAAGTTAAAAGTGCTAAAAATTAGCCAGGCGGTGGTGGCGCACGCCTTTAATCCCAGCACTTGGGAGGCAGAGCCAGGCGGATCTCTGTGAGTTCGAGGCCAGCCTGGGCTACCAAGTGAGTTCCAGGAAAAGGCGCAAAGCTACACAGAGAAACCCTGTTTCGAAAAACCCCAAAAAAAAAAAAAAAAAAAAAGTGCTAAAAATTATTTTTTAAAGCTTAGCAGAGATCACTTTTAATACAAATGTCAAAACAACAAAATCAATCACTCAATCTTGGTATTCCCATTACACATTGCACACCATTATGAGAAAGATTATGCTTCTAAGCCGCTGTGTAAAAGGCAATGAAGATTCGAGTCCAGACTACTGCCGAGGGCCATGTCTGGGTCTGTAGTGCTATAACAGCCAGGGTTCGTGTTGCTGTACATGGCCTGGAATCTGGACCACCACCTGGGGCCGTGTAAGTGTCTAAGGGCCAAGCCAGTCCGGGTGGCCTGTGCAGCCAACTGGGGCCATGGTGACTGCTGCTACCTAGGCTGCTACCGAGCACCATGTCTGGGTCCACGGTCCTACTGCACCCAGGGTTTGTGTTGAAGTCCATGACCCATACTGCCACCAAAGGCCGTGTGGATCTCAGGGTAAGGTCAGCCACCTGAGTCCATGTTGGTGGCCGAGAGGAATGCTTGCAGGCAGGGCCATGCAGATCTGAGTAGCCTGCGCTACTACCCGATACCATGGTGACATGGGGTCAAGACTATAGCTGAGGGCCATGTCAGGGTTTGGTCCCATTGCAGTCAAGGTCTGTGTTGATGTCCAAAGTTCCCGTTACCATCGAAGACCACATAGATGCCCAAGAAGTGAGGCCATGTTAGTGTCCAAGGGCCATGCTGCCACTGAGGCTGTGCTGATCTGAATAGCCTGCACACTTCCACCTGGGGCAATGGTGACACCTGGACCCACTGCTGCCGAGGACCATGTCTGGTTCTGTGGTCCCACAGGTCTGTGTTGCCACTAAAGGTTACATGGAAGCCAGAGGTTGAGGCCCTAACCTATTGCCTTGTTCCTGAGCCATGCCACCATGAGAGCCATCCTGATCTAAGTGGCCTATGCTCCTATCTGGAAAAAGGATATTGTCCAGGCCCAAGCATGCTGCCAAGGGTCATGTCTGGGCCTGTGGTCCTGCTGCAGCTGGGCTTTGTGTTGATATCTGTGGCCCGTGTCACCTTAGGGGACAGTGAGAACCATTCCTGATGGAATCAGAGGGCCATGCTGAGTTGGGCCTGGGATAGCTGGATCTGCCCCTCACTGGACACTGTAGCAAGAAAGCTGCCCCGCCTCCCCTGCCCCCCCCTTTCACCATAGCGGGGGAGAGCTAACCCTGACTGCATAGGCATAGGGGAGCTGGCTCTGCCCCTCAGGCCCTGGTGACCTGGACTGACCAGCTCAACTACTACCCAGGCCTACAGCTGGGCCTAGGGTTGGCCCACCCTAGCATCTACCCCATCTAGGACCTGCTGGAGCTCATGAAGGAACTGTTCTGTGGAATGATAACCACAGGATCTCTAAAACAGGGTGGCTGTGGGATATCCCAGAGGAGTTTCGGTGAGGACCCAATGATGACAGTGTACCAGAAATGAGGCTTTGAAACAGACCAGTGACTCATTGCTATGAATATTTGCAAGTAAAGCTGATAGGACAAAAGGGTATATTATGTGAGACATTGAGGCCCCCAATGCCACCAGGACGAATAAAAAGGTGTTGGAGAGACGGCAAAGAAGGAGGAACAAAGAAGGTTTTTGTTGTTGCTCTTATTTTTCTTTTTGTTTGTTTATTGCTTACTTTGTTTCTGTTTGATTTGTTTTTTAATTTCTGTTTTGGGGATGCTGCAGTGGGAAGGGGAGGAGATGGAGGGACTGGGGGGTAGGCAGAATTGGGATGTATGATGTGAAATTCCTAAAGAATCAATAAAGAAATTATGTTAAATATAAAAAAAAAGCAAAGAAGACAGTTCTATTAATAAAATATGGATTTTATATGTTATAATCAACAAATATTTAAGGAAATCCTACTATGTACTAAAATATTAATTAGGTGATATACTTGTTAGTGTGTATGTGCAGGTGTGTGTGTACATGTGGAGGCCTCTACCTCATTTATTTGAGACCGACTTTCTCACTGAATCTGGAGCTCACCGATGGCTAAGCTAGCAGGCCAGCAAGCTCTCGGGATCCCTCCCTATCCCTCAGGTGCTGGGGTCATAGAAACATGCCTGGCTTTTACCTGGATGCTAGGATCCAACTCTAGTTCTCAGGAGTGCATAGTAAGTACCTGACCGAGCCACGTCCTTAGCCTATGTCCTTTCTGACTGTTTGTTTTAAGTACATTCCTAGTCTAATAGGGAGAAAGATGAGCATAAATATTCAGACTCTGGCCCAAGAGTTCAAATTCAGTTCTAACATTATCTGGTCATGTGCCCTTAAACAACCAGTCTCTAAGCCTCCATATCCTCATGTATAAAGTACAAACAATCCTAAAATCTGATGTAAAGATTAAGTAATACTCATAAAACAAGTATCACTGTGCCCTCCAAAAATACTAGCAATCTCTTTGTTGTGTGTCTTTGTCTTTTCCTTCTCAGGATTACAGTATTTTCATTCCTACAGCTAATATCAGGACCACTAGTGGGCCAAGAATGTGGAATCAGAGTGTCAGGCTTTGAATTCCAGCAACCTGCTCCAAAACCATATGACCATTCTGCCCCAGCCTTCTCATCTGTAAAATAGGAATCACATTTAACCAGAAGTTCTCTAGAAGAGGATTAAAAGTGATGAAAATATGTCCTGTACAAATAAGTGCTAAAGATTCGGTTATCAGTACTGCTAATAACATAATCAATGGATAGCAGTTACTTAAAACTGACTATAAAGATCCCTGGGAAGATGTGATGATTAATATTCATTGTCAATCTGACTGCATTTAAAATCATCTGGAGACACACACACCTCAAGGGTGTTTACAGAGAGGACTAACCAAGGAGAGAAGACCCACCCTAATATGGCTAGCATCATTCCATTGACTGGGGTGCACAACTGAATGAAAAGGTCAAAGGTCAACTGATTGTCAGAATGCCGCTCTCTGCTTCCTAACTCTGGTGAATGCCTTTCCTATTCAGTACTTTTCTATTTAGTACTAGAAAACTAACATGAATCATCCCACACATTAATACATGTTCTGGTTCCAAATTATCATATCCAAACTTAATAGTTCTTTACCAATCTTCTTACAAGAAAGCACCAAGACTGTATCTATTATTTCCTTCAGAGAGAGTGCATGACTTTACAGATGTAATACAGCCAGTTAACACAAGAAAGGCAACACCTGACCCTGACCCTGACTCTCAGGCCAGTGCTTTCTACTTCATTAGGCCTTCAAGATCATACAAGGCTTGTTTTCAACCAATCACTCACACTCATGGGAAAAGAACTACAGAGTTAATACTGGACAGTAAAAACCCATACAGCAAAATAAAGTTGTTTGGAAGCACTTACCTTTCTACACGCAGGACAAAGCCCATTCTCATCAGTGCGAATTCGATGCCAACAAAATCGGCATATCTGGTAGCCACAGGTGCAAGGGAAAAAGTTAATATCATCTATCTCCAAGGGCTCCATGCAAAGAGGGCATTCCACAGGGTCTTCCTTTGCATCAGGACTGCGAGACATCTTCACGCTTCTTAGACAGCAGCAAAAGTTTATAATAATTTAAGGGAGAAGGAAATTCAGCACTGAGAGCTAAAATGTAGAACTCTGAAGACCTGCATGAGAAAAAAATTTAAAACATACTATTTACTATAGGAAAAATACTTACTTTTGCTATAATCATAGGATAGATTTCAGAAAATTTCTGCATATGAAGAAAAAAGAACTGGCATTTTAGGTTTCAGAAGCAATAGAATGTAAAAGAATTCCCATTTCTTCCAGTGAAGACATTTAATACTGATCTAAACATGGTTTATAACACATTTTAGGAAAATATAAAATAAAGAAGACCTTCAGCTTTAAAAAAAACCCTGAGGCCAATTAAATAGCTCAGTGGGTGAAAGCACTGGCTGCCCAAGCCTACTGACCTGAGCTCAATGACCAGAGTTCACACGAACAGAATCAACTCCATAGAGTTCTCCTTGGATTTCTAGGCACACAACATGACATGTGCATGCCAGCATATTCATTCTCTTTAATAATAATAATAATTAAAATAATAATAATAATAGTAAGTTCAAAACTATGCACACTTAACTATGTAACTTTCACTTAAAAGCTAATAAGGAACATAACAATTATGATATGACAAAATGTATCACAATTTACAAAAGGGATTGATAAAAATGAGATTTAATCACCTATAGTTACATATTAATATCAAATTCTTGCCAGAGAAAATATAGTTTACAACTAAACAAGTATGCCATAACTGTTTACAAATATATAATACTATGCAAATGAAAACTGCTGAGCAAATAAATGTATTTATAAAATATTCCTATAGTAAGTGCTACAAAAAGCCTGTAAGAAATCAAAGAACAAAACAGACCTTTCTGACCCAATCATGCTTTGTGAAATGTGAATTCTTTTTAAGTTATGGAGAGTTGAAAACCACAGTTAACAATTTCATGCTGTAGGGTAAGTTGAAATCACTATTTACAGTTGAAATGGTAAAGCTGTAAACTAATCTACATCTTGATGCAATCCCACAGCACAATGGTTTAGAAACAACACACAACTGAACAAAGCAATTTTAAAGGTTACACTGAATATTGGCATTTCTGAGGGCTAAATATGATGTTAGCCCAAGCAAATACTCAACTGTCTTCTATGAAGCTGTTAACTTCTTACTTCAGAAAAACAGAATAGCAAAGAAACTAAATACAAAGAAATAGAAATAAATAAATAAATAAATTTTAATTTTTAACAGAAATCACACTACAAATCAATATGGATGAGATTGACCCCCACCACCACCCCACCCCACCCCCGCTTTATTTTGGTTTTTTGAGACAAGGTCTCTCTATAACAGCCCTAGCTGGAAATCACTTTGTAGAACAGCTGGCCTTGAACTCATGGATCCGCCTGCCTCTGCCTCCTAAGTGCTCGTATTAAAGGCACATGCCACCATCTTATAAATAGTAAGAAACACTGGTACAGGCAGTATCCATGGCAGGGAAGGACCATTTTATAAATAATAAGAAACACTGACATATCTAACTTATACTATAATAAAATAACACCCTGTGGTGTGGTGGTGCAGAGGCCTTTAAATCCCAGCACTGGGTCTCTAAGTTCCAAGACAGCCAGGGCTACACAGAGAAACTATGTCTCCAAAAACCAAAATAACACTCAAAGGTGACTGGAAACTTATTTGGTAAACTACTGAAGTGTTGGAAAAATAAATAGGTAGGTTTTTCTTCCCCCACTTAAGCCCCATTCACCCAAATGAGATGCCATAAAAAGATATAGTTGACTAACATGAAAAGAAAAAACAAAATTAAAAGCAAGTAACCTAGGTTCAGTTCACAGTACCCACATGATGGCTCTTAAACATCCCTGACTCCAGTTCTAGAAGATCCAACACCCTCTTTTGGCATTTAGGGGCACATATGAAATCTTTAAAAATAAATAAGACAGCCAGACAAAGACAGACAGACAGACAGATAATGAATAAAGAAATAAATAAAAGCCTTTGTTTTTTATTCAATACACTGCCTAAGTAAGAAGCTCTTCTACATAAATACACCCATATAACAAGCATTATGCTATGCTCAGTAACCATCATATCAAAGAGCAAAATACTGCCAACAAAGCATCCACAAACAGGGAAACCATTAACAGTTAAGATACAGCAATAAAGCTAGGAATGCTCATCATCCCAGCATGCAAGTGGAGATAGGACGATACAAGAGATACAAGAATGCAGCGAGTCTATGCTATGTAGCCAGCTATAGGCCATCTAGGGCTACAGTGTGAAACCCTTGCTTTAAAAAAAAAAAAAAAAGGAAAATAGATATAGCAATTTAGTAAATTTGTGTAAGTTGACTCAGAAAGAGATTTATTCTTTTTTTTTTTTTTTTTTTTTTTTTTTTTTTTTTTTTTTTGGTTTTTCGAGACAGGGTTTTCTCTGTGTAGCTTTGCGCCTTTCCTGGAACTCACTTGGTAGCCCAGGCTGGCCTCGAACTCACAGAGATCCGCCTGGCTCTGCCTCCCGAGTGCTGGGATTAAAGGCGTGCACCACCACCGCCCGGCGAGATTTATTCTTTATTTAGACTTTAAAAAGAAGAACAAGCTGGAGAATTACTATCTAACTCTTTCTCTACATAACAAGCCCTGTATATATAAACTTAATTTCACTAAGAAAATAGGACAAGGATGCTGACATAGCAAAAAAAATAGAAGTAGACATTCTTTGTTAGAAAAATCTGTTACTATCTGAATTGATATAAAAATGTTATTTTTTAAATTCAAGTGGCCAAACCACCAGGTGGGTTGTTCTCATTTTTTTGAGGAAAAATATCTGACTTTGATGATTAAATGAGGATAATGAAACAGTGTTTTCTGTTTTCTACCATACAGTATGGGGCAGCCAAGCTGGAATCAGCTGTACACTCCCAGTTTTACATAACTGACTGGAAAATTCAGAGGAACTACATGTAATGTGATGTGTTTCTAGAATGTCTTTCTATGAGTCTGTAATTTTATTTCAAATTTGAAGTTTAAAAAAAGAAAGAAATGCATGTGTATTTATAAAGAATCCAACATTCCTAGTTTGTAAATCTGGATTAGCCATTTTTTCCATATTAAAACCAGGGATCCAAAATCTAAAACCGTAGAAAACAGGTTCCACCACCACTTCTACCAACAGGAAAATACACTGAAATTAAGGACTGCTATCTATTCTTTAGTATATGTGCCTTTAAGATGGTTTCTTTCTTCTTTCTCTCTTTTTTGTTGGGGGTGGGGGCAACATACAGGGGGCAGGGATAGGTTTTTCTATGTAGACAGCCACAATCTCTCCTGATTCAGTATTCCAGCAAATTGTTTTTTAAAGATAACTTTTTAAGGACATTAAACTTTCAACCTTTTGAATCTAAAGAATGTGTCTATTTTGTTCTACAATGTACCAGACACATACTGCAAATTACAGCTTCCTAGAACTGTGTATGAAGGAATGAGAATCCTAAAGGAGTGACTCAGGAGAAATGCATACAAATAGCATTTGTCATTTAATCATAGGGTCTAAGATAGTTTGCTTCCTTTTTAAATGTTCCTCTATTTTTGAACTTTTAGAAATGCTCTAATAGGAAAAAAATATTAAACTACAACTTAAGAACAACTAACAAACAAGAATAAAATGATTGATGAGACAAAAGACAAACCTAACATATAATTGACAACCAGCATCAACATGCTCCCTATTAATGTTCTTTCAGAAAGCTGCTAGGAGTTTAAAAATTGAAGGCTCGGGGCTGGAGAGATGGCTCAGAGTTTAAGAGCACTGGCTGTTCTTCCAGAGGACCTGAGTTCAATTCCCAGCAACCACATGGTGGCTCACAACCATCTGTAACGAGATCTGGTACCCTCTTCTGGCCTATAGGCATAGATGCAGGCAGAACACTGTATACATAATAAATACATAAATCTTTAAAAAAAGAATTCGAGCTGGGCGGTGGTGGCGCACGCCTTTAATCCCAGCACTTGGGAGGCAGAGCCAGGCGGATCTCTGTGAGTTCGAGGCCAGCCTGGGCTACCAAGTGAGTTCCAGGGAAGGCGCAAAGCTACACAGAGAAACCCTGTCTCGAAAAACCAAAAAAAAAAAAAAAAAAAAAAAAAAAAAAAGAATTGAAAGCTCAAAGTATCATTAATTAATAAGGTAAAATCGAATCAAAGCAAGACTAATAAAGTGTGGTGGTACTTACTATTCTCTACCACATTGTGAAAACTAAGAGACAGAGTTGCTTGTATCAGTTATTTTCTGAAAAAAAATAAATAAATAAATAACAGGTGGATTCCAGGGGAGCAACCTGACAGAAGGGCATAGCTGTTCAAAAGTCTAAGGATGAATCCAACCTCGTATTTCAAACAAATTTATCCAAGTATCAGAAATTTTTACTTTAGTTAGTCTGGACTTAAAAATTTGTCCTTAATTTCTTATATCAATTTACAATGTATCACTAGTGATGGACACAATAAAAAATATCATTCAGCCGGGCGGTGGTGGCGCACGCCTTTAATCCCAGCACTCGGGAGGCAGAGCCAGGCGGATCTCTGTGAGTTCGAGGCCAGCCTGGGCTACCAAGTGAGTTCCAGGAAAGGCACAAAGCTACACAGAGAAACCCTGTCTCGAAAAACCAAAAAAAAAAAAAAAAAAAAAAATATCATTCAAGAAGAAATACTAAATATGGAAACATGCCTATAGCCACAAATACTTGAGAAACTGAAGCCCAGAGGATTTTTTGAGACCAACAGCTCAAGAGGAGCCAGGCAACTAGTAAGGCATGTGGAGGTTGGGGGTTATCAGGAAGGAGGGGAGAACCCAGACCTATAAGCCTTTTAGGCATAAACTTATATATAAGTCTTCCATAGGCTAAAGCAGAAGGACTAGTGTGAGTTCCAGGCCAGACAAGGCTGTGTACTGGATCCCAGATTAGGGTAAGAAAGATAACGCTAGCCTGAACCTTCAAGGTTTGTCTTTAAATCATGCTCAGCACCACAAGTTCAGTCCCTTTCTTCACCTAAATCTATCACGAGTCAGTCAATCATCTCTTAAATTCTGATCACAGAGGGTATGCTGCCAATCAAGCATTCTCCTTTTTACTAAGCAGTCACTGTTGATTCATCCATCTCTTATTATAATCAACATCCTGCCCACATTTCTGTGACTTAAAAGTGAACACTGTTACATAGGGAAGTCTACCTTTTCAACTGTTTGGCTGAGTGGAGCACAGGAAGGGGGAATGAAGAAACGTAACCTTGAACAGAAATTATAAAATAGTAAAAATGAGCTTATCTACTTGAGATTTTTAACAGGGATCTGAAAATGGGCTTTAAGATTCGTTAAACAAACATACAGAGTCAAGTTTACATATAAAAATTTGATGGAATGTTCAGTTTTATTAGATTTTCTGGGTAAGGTGTTATTATGCATCCTTTCAGGATAAAATTAAGTAATAAGATATTTAAGGGACCTAAAACACAGAAAAGCTATTAATCCTTTACAAATAAGGAAAACACTGCTTTTCAGTTTCCTAATCTTTCTATTGTGACTCAGTAAATTCTAGAATGTTAATAGTTTAACAGCATTAAGCTAAAATAGTACTACCAAAAATCTTCTGTTCTATGAACAACTAATTCAGTATATTGCCAGTAAAAGATGTTCACTATGCCAGGCAGTAGTGGTGCAAGCCTGTAATCCCAGCACTCAGGAGGCAGATCTTTGTGAGTTTGAGGCCAGCCTGGTCTACAGAGCGAGTTCTGGGACAGTCAAGGCTACACAGAGAAACCCTGTCTTGAAAAACCAAAAGGGGGGGTGGGGTGGGAGAGATATGTTCACTAAACTAATATTCACATACAAAAATCAGAATGTTTTACGAGTGTCTAGGTAAATAAAGAAGCACATATCTATGTTTGAAATACTCCAGAGGTGAAGGCAGAAGAATTGTTGAAAGATTAAGGGCCTGTCTGGGCTACAGAATAATAAAGTCTCAAAACACCACAAGAAAAAATTTCCCTAAAAACAATAGCCAGGAGTTGTGTATACCTCTGTAATGCCAGCACCTGAGAGGCAGAGGCCAGACCGGGCTATCCACAGCAAGGCAGTCTCGACAACAAAACACTAAGGCTACTGCACAGAGGTTCAGGATTTGCCTAGCATACCCAATGCTGGGATTTACATCATATATAACATATATAATACATCATATATAATAAAATATAAAACTAAAGAGCTACTTATGTAAGAAATTAGATGGATTCTAATTATGAACAATTTGTCCATCATCACCCATCTCAAAAATAAAAGGGGGGTGGGCCTTTAAATCCATGGCAATGCTATTCAACCAACTCAAGGTTATGCTTTAAGTCCACAAAGTAATAGTCAATACATGGGTTTTATTACTCTTTAAACTACCCACATTGAGATACTTTCAAAATAAAAGGCTATTATCAACTACATACAAATTATAGTTACTCAATTTATAGCCAAAATGCAATCTGCATAAAAATATATACTCTAAGCACCTTAGAGGAATTTAAACCTAGAGGTTTAGAAGACTATAGCTCAGTGTGGTAGCACACACTTGTATTCCTAGCATTCAGAACACTGAGGTAGGACTGTAGGGATTTCAAGGCCGATCTAGGTTAAATAGCAAGATCCTGTCCCAAATACAAAAAAAAATCCACCAACTTGAAGAAAATTGACAATTCAGGTTTATTGTCCAGTTAGACAAACATCTAAAAATAATACAGTACTAGATAACTACACAATGAAATAACTACCTGACAAACACAATAAAAACAAGACCTTTCTGAATGCTATACGGTCCAAGTATCACATACTGTCATAACCTAAAAATATTCCTAAGTGCTAGTTAAATATTTTCAAAATGTTAATGTTGAAATCTCAGTAAATATCTAAATACTACTACTCATATAAAACTACAAATGAGAGAAATTTAGAATTGGGTAAAGTTTCATATTTCATGGAAGGAAGAAATTTTGTGAAAATGAAACCCAGTATTTTGTAGAAATAATATAAGCTGGTAAAAAATAGAAAAACTAAGGGCTGGGGTATGAGTTAGTTGATAAGAGTGCTTATATATCGCATACAAGGCCCTGGGTCCAATTTCCAGCACTACATTGACTAGGCCTAGTGGGCATCCTGTCTGTAATCCAGCATTCAGGAAATATGGACAGAAGTTCTCACAAGTCTGTTATTCTCAGATACACAGGGATTTCAGGGACAGCCTGGGAGACCCTGACTCAAACACAACAACACTTAAAAGAAATCTGGTGGTACAAAGAAGAGTAAAATTGAAAAGGAAATATAAACAGTGAGAAATAAAAGATCAGGAAAATAAAGGTCTGGAAAACAAGTTTAATCCCAGCACTTGGGAGGCAGAGGCAGGTGGATCTCTGAGTTTGAGGCCAGGCTGGTCTACAGAGCTCGTTCCAGGACAGCCAGGACTATTACACAGAGAAACCCTGTCTCAATATTCTTTATTTGAAAAATCCTGTTTCCCAGAATGGTCTATAAAGTGAGTTCCAGAACAGCCAGGGCTACACAGAGAAACCTTGTGTGTGTGGTGGTGGTGGTGGTGGGGGCCCGCAGGGAGGAGAAAATCCCATTTCAACAGAGCAGAAATATATAAAAATATATTAACTAAGCAGAGATCCATATCCATAAGAGAACCACAGAATTTACATGATGTTTCTAATAACTCAGATGACAATCTTATTAAGTCAAGAAAATTTGCTTTAGTTACAAAATCAGATTTATAAGATTATGTTGCCTTAAAAGGGCTAAAATGTTATTCTATTGAATAACCATAAGCACACAGTTCTTTGTACTTGTAGATAAAAGGACAGAAGAAGAAAATAAAGCTAGAGGAAACTAGACAATAAATCTAATACTAAAATCCTAATAAAGAAACTCAACAGATTTAAACTATTCTAAACACAATACTAGCAAAACCAAGTCTAATCATATTATAGAATTCCTAGAAGTTCAAGAATTCTGTTAAGTCAAAATTATGCATGACCTCAATAAATCAGAACAAGATACTATCCATCTCAAGAAACTCTAAGTAACTTGAAAAACAAGACTATTTGGGGCTATGGAATAATCCTCTTGTATACTATAAAGATTTGTCCCTTGAATTGGCTTAATAAAACACTGTGATTGGCCAGTAGCAGGAAGTACGGGGGGGGGGGGGGGGGGGGGAACACAACCAAACTAAGGATGATGGGAAGGAGAAGGGAGGGGTCAGGAGTCGCCAGCCAGAGGCAGAGGGAGCAGGAGATGAATATGTCATGCTAAAACAATGTACCACCACATGGCAAAGCATAAAGATAAATATGGGTTAACATAAAATATAAGAGCTAGTTAGTAAAAAAGCCTGAGCTATTGGCCAAGCATTTATAATTCATATCAGTCTCTAAGTCAGTTATTTGGGACCAGGTGGTTTATAATTTGGTCTTTAGGTCTTTATAAAATCCCTTAATACTAAAGCCAGACATGGCTCTCAATCTGTAACTTCATCATTGGTAGACACAGACAGCCAGGGTTGCAGGGGTTCTTTAGTCAGCTAGTGTAGTGAAATAGAGAGGTTGAGATTCAGTTCAGAGTACCTGTCTCAAGGGAATAAGATGGAGAACAATAAAGAAATACACCTAATATCCTCCCCTGACCTCCACATACCATACATGGGTACAAGCACCCACTCAAACACAAAAAATTGTAAAGCCCTTCATATATTAGGGACTAAAAGATAAGCCTTTCACATGGTAACTGATATGTACTCTAATACAATCTAAAGTAAGGACAAACAAATTATATCATTAACATTATTTTGGAAACTGTGACTAATGGAGGAGAGAAATCGAGACATTATTCCAGATATAACAAATATTAAATAGCATCAATAAATACTAAAGAAACTATATTTTAGTAAATTTAACATACAAAAGGAAATGCCTAGATATCATGATGTGGTGGTATTTTATTTGTGCTTTAATAAAGCTTGCCTAAAGATCAAAGGAAAAAGTCCAGCCATTATAAGTAAACAAAGAAGTCAGGTCCTCTGCAAGAGCAGCAAGTACTCTTAAGCACTGAGCCATCTTTCAAGTCCCTAACACTATTCTTTATTTTCTTTTTGTTTGTTTGTTTGTTTGTTTTGTTTTGTTTTGGAGACAGGGTTTCTCCGTATAGTTTTGGTGCCTGTCCTGGATCTCACTATGTATGTGCCATCCCTGCCCAGCCTTGCAATACTATTCTTAATTCTTTCAAGTGTAGGATTTCAGACTAAATGGTATGTCAGTAGTGCTGTAAATTCTATAGCAATTAATAAATTAGGTTTGAAGGTGTGAGAAATAAGCCATAGGCTATTTAACAAAGAATTTAAGAATTCAAATTTTTTAAAAATCAGGCTGGGCAGTGATGGTACATGTCTTTGATCCCAGCACTCGGAGGCAAAGGCACGCAGAGATCTCTGTGAGTTCTATGCCAGCTCCTAAGTTATACCAGCCTTTATGAATTTAAATTCTGATTTAAAATAATTTTAATTATCTAGTCATGTGGGAGTTAAAATATCAATTGAAAATAAAGTAAAATTTATTTTACACTACAGACTGTATTTCCTTATCAAAGGAAATACAATAAAATACCTATGAAGACATACTCTGGAATTATGTCTAACAAAGAAAGTACAATAAAAACATTAAAAATTAACTTTCAGTATTTTCTTAACAAGATGTTTTCTGGGTCTAGAGAGATGGCTCACTAGTTAAAAGCAGGTACTGTTCTTAAAGAAAACCCAGGTTCCGTTCCCAGCATCTATAACAACGTGGCTCACAGCCACCAGAACTCCAGTTCCAGGGGACCCATCACCCTCTTCTGGGCTCTTCAGGCAACTTGCATTCACATGTACATACTCCAACTGCCACTCTCACATCACAAGCCCACACAGAATTGTACTTATGAAAGAGACTAGTAATCATAGTGAATCAATATTATTATTCAATATTCATTCTCTTCCTCCCTTCCATTGGTAAAATCTCTATAGAGTTTTAGCTAAGCACACTTGGTCAACCTACAAACTATGTACCTCAAGATCCTATATAGGTAAAGTGATTAAGTGAGTGATTAAGTTTTAGCAAAAGGATGTGACTGAAAATGTTATGTACAACCTCCAGATCCTCTTAAGTGCATAGCTTCTTGCCTATTGAGTGTAAAGGACCAAACAAAGAGTAAAATTCCAAAGAGAATGGCAGAGCTGACTCAATAACCTAGGGATCCCTAGAGGCTCTTGTTGAGAACAAACCAACCTTGTCTATCCTCTCCTCTTAACTGTTAGGTAAAAGAAAAATAAACTAACTTCTTTAAGGCACTGTATTTTGGAGTCTCCTTATAACAGCAACTTGATCTAATGTATACCCTTTCTAAATTGTTTATAAATCTTTTTTTTTCAGTGCTAGGCATCAAACCCAGAGTCTCTCATATGCTGGGCAGGTGCTCTACCACTAAACTAATACTCCTGAACCCTTATATAATTATATAAAAACAAACTATGGACTTTAAGAAGAAATAGAGCTGGGGGATTTACCTACTCCCACTCTACCATCAAATCATCATCACTATTTTATTAAAATGAAATTATATCACACAGCTCCTTATAATGAAAATACATGCCATCTATGTCAGCAGTATACCTATACACATATTTTACATCAAAAACAAATGCAGAGAGCATACAAGATACTTGGAAAAGAACAGTGTCTCTAAATGTATTCAGTCTCATTAAATTGCTTAAAGTGTCAGTATATCATGCTTATTTTAAAATAAAGTGAAATGAAAAACACTAAATTTTATAAGCATGTATCATTCCTATATATTTATATTTCAGTTATGCTAAAGAAAGATAAGGAGTTTATAAAATGTATAAATATTTTCAGCCTTCCCTATAATTTCTATCCAATGACAGAAGGAAGAGGTATGGAAATTTAAGATCTACTGCAAAAAAAAAAATCTATGTAATTTACATGCTACTCCATAATATGAATGAGTTTGTTACTATGCTTTAAATATCAAGAGATGCAATGTTTAAGAAGGCGTATTTTCCTCGGGTGTTGTTCCTCAACAGCCATCCACCATTTTTTCAGACAGGATTTCTCACTGGCCTAGTACTCAAAATCAGGCTAGGTTGGCTGGCCAGTGAAATCCAGGGATCCAGCTTCTTCACCTCCCCAGTGCTAGGATCACAAGTGTGCAACACTATGCTTGGTTTTTTTCACATGGTGCTGGGACTCAAACTCCGGTTCTAACAGGCAATTTACAAATTGAGCCATATCCTAAGCATCTACTTGTACTATTCTTCACCTGTGAATTTTCTAGATAACTGAAGTTCATCATTTTTAAAGTAGTTAAAAGCAAGCTAGGTATGGTGGCATACGCCTGTAACCCCAGTACTTGGAAGGCTAAAGCAGAAGATAAAGAATTTAAGGCTAACCTTGGCTATACAATTTGTTCAAAGTCAGACTGGGATAAAAGAGACCTTATCTCAAAACATCTTAAAGTAAAAATAAAAATAAATAAAACTGCCAATCCTATAGATATTCACCATATCAAATATAGTACTAGACATTTATAACAGTGATGGTAATATCTGAGGAGAATATTAATTGTTAATAAAATGACTGTATCCTCAGTGGCCCTCATTCTATCTACACAAGCAAATTTCAGGTACTTTGAGATTTAAACCCTTAGCAGCCATAATTTAAACAGAGCCGTGCAAACTACTGTGGAACTCTATCTACTCTATGCTGCCACTAGTTTCCCATCACAGGGGAGTCAATTTTCATTAGTCAACAGCCTAGAATACATAAAACCTTCAGAAAATCTAAACATCATAGGAAAACACAAGGTGGGATTTTTTTGGTTGTTTTTGTTTGTTTTTTGAGACAAGGTTTCGCTGTATAATTTTGTTGCCTGTCCTGGATCTCGCTCTGTAGACCAGGCTGGCCTCGAACTCACCGAGATCCTCCTGGCTCTGCTTCCAAGTGCTGGGATTAAAGCCGCCTGGCTACAAGGTGGGATTTTTAAAATTCAGGGAAGGGGGTAAAATGTTGATTCTTCAGATCAATTGTGCAGTACTTTTTTCCACTTTATTGTCAAAATTTAAAGTCACCTGTTAGCTTAGAGAAATAAAATACAGCTCTGAAAAGACATCTCAGCAGTTAAGAAAGCTTGCTGCTTTTGCAGAGGACCGAGTGTAGTTCTTAGCATCCAAGGGGGCACTCAAAACTGCCTCTAACTCCAGCTCCAGAGGATCCAACGCCTTCTCTGGTCTCTGAGGCCAACTGCACTCACATTATACCCACACACACATACACACGATCAAAAAATAAAGCCTAGATAGACAGACAAATTGATTACTGTGGTGGTTTGAATGAGAACAGCCCCCACAGGCACATTACTTGAGTGCTACATTCTCAGTTTGTGGGACTACTTTAGGAAGGATTAGGTGTAGCCTTGTTGGAAGTTTAAAAAGCCTGCACCAGGCCCAGTCTAGTTCTCTCTGCCTCCGACCTGGGGATCAGATGTGAGCTCTCAGCTACTGCTCCAGCACCACACTTGCCTGTCTGCCACCATGCTCCCTACAATTAGTCATGAACTCACCCTCTGAAAGTATAAGCAAGCTCACAATTAATTTTTTTTATTTTGTTTTGTTTTGGTTTTTTGGTTTTTTGTTTTGTTTTGGTTTTGGTTTTGGTTTTGTGGTTTTTTTGTTGTTGTTGTTGTTGTTGTTTTTCGAAACAGGATTTCTCTGTGTACTGCCCTGGCTGTCCTGGAACTCTCTCTTGTAGACCAGGCTGGCCTCAAACTCACAGATATTCACCTGCCTCTGCCTCCCATGTGCTGGGATTAAAGGCTTTTGCCACCATGCCGGGCCCATTTTGTAGGCTCCTTTAGTTGAAAGACTGTGTGGTAAAATGGTAGTATAGTATAGTATTCTAGTGGGTTCTCCCACATTATTCTTCCACAATTAAAAAAAAGGCTGCCTCTCCATGCGTGCATTTGTGTGTTCATAGAGATTCACGTGTGTGGGTATGCCAGAGAGCAAGAACAACTTCTGGTGTCAACTTTAGGAATGGGGACAGAGTTATTGATTGACTTAAACTCACCAATTAGGCTAGATTGGCTCTCCGTGAAAGCTCAGGGATCCCCGTCTTTGCCTAGCCAGGGCTGGGATTTCAAGTGTACATCAAATGCCTTATAAGCCATTCTTTCCCACCCTGTCCCCTCCATGAAAGTTGTTTATGGACAATTTCAACATTTTTTGGCCCCTTATATTTTAGTTTTGTTTAGTTTTTCCATCCTAAGGAATATATTTCTGACCTTGTGTATATGAAGCAAGTATATTACTACTTAGCTACATCCTTATTGTAATTTATTTGCTTTTTTTTTTTTTTTTTTGGTCATAAGAGAAAAGCCTAAAATAAAGATGTATGAGTATAAGGTAGTCTGAAATGATTTTCTTTTTCAAGTCAGTATATTTGTGAGGATGGCTTTTTTATTATTAAGATGTTTATATAGGAAGGTTCTCCTCTTTCAAGCTTTACTTGCACTAAATGATAGGTAGATGATGTATTGTTACTAGGGTAAGCATTGATATTTGAATAGCATATGTGTTAGACATCTCTTCAGAAACTTATTGTTTGGTATGGTCACAAAAAAATCTCATCTCTTAAGAAGTTAAAGAATTATAGAATAGAATTAGGAATCAAAATGATCAAATTGACTGTGTGCAAAACCAGTGTGTGAAAACAGAGGTCAAATATCAGGCGTAGCAGTACATACCTTTTGTCCCAGCATTTGGGAGGCAGAGGCAGGCAAGCCTCTGAGTTTGAAGCTAGCCTGGTCTACATAATGAGTTCTCTGCCTCCCAAGTGCTGGAATTAAAATGCTTTCTTTTATAAGTTGCCTTGATCATTGTGTCTTCACAGCAATACAATAGTAACTAAGACAATTACTTAATGCATTTCTTCACATCTGGAAGCAATCTGTAGACAAAGGAATAACATTTCCCCACTCTCAAACCATGAAGAACGCGACTAGGAATTTGCCTTAATTTTCATGTATCTATTCCTCCCTTGACTTTAGCTTATAGAAAAAAAGTAGAAATTTTCTAATCTTCCTCATAGCAAATTAGCATGGAGTTACTGTGTATTACAAAATGTCACTTTAAAATCCCATGCCTAGGCTAAGAGTATAGACTAATAGTAGAGCATTTGCCTAACATGTGTGAGGCCCTGGGTTTGAATCACAGCACAGGAGTGGCAAGACTTACTCCTAATAGTGTATCTGTCAGCATCTTTAATTTTTTTTTTTTTTTTTTTTTTTTTTGGTTTTTCGAGACAGGGTTTCTCTGTGTAGCTTTGCGCCTGTCCTGGAACTCACTTGGTAGCCCAGGCTGGCCTCGAACTCACAGAGATCCGTCTGGCTCTGCCTCCCAAGTGCTGGGATTAAAGGCGTGCACCACCACCGCCCGGCAGCATCTTTAATTTTTAAACCTAAACAGGTTAAGGTGAAAAGAAGAGGAGGTTAAAGAACCATAGATGAAGTAATTCCAAACTTTGAGTGACTGCAATGGAAAAGGAAGCATATAAACTTGTAAATGATACTCAAAAAAGAGAGAGAGAAATCAGCAGTATCCTGACAATGGAAACAGAAAAGAAATGGATAAGTTTGAAAACTACTCCAGTAGGAGAAGGACCACATAATGAAGAAGGGAAGAAGAAAAAAAAAAAATCCATCTGTAGTCTGGATTTTCACTTATTCAAGGATACCTTCAACTCAGCTAAACAGAGTTCAGAAGAGATGTAAGAGCTGATAAAGCATTAATGTCAGACATACACAGCAGTTTAAAGCCTCGACAATGAATGACACTGCCCAGACTTTCTGATCTATGTAATTCCCTGAAAATTCTATCTAAACTAGTTTAGACCATGTCTTCTGTCACTTATAGAGTTCTAAGTGACACAACCCTTCACTGGATCTTTAATATATTCTTTAAGAAGTAATGAGAGTAAAAATGTGATTCTGATTATTTTAATTTGTACTTGGGATAAAATTATTTATGTGGCACTTATGAAAATAACAGCCTTGTTTAAAATGAGTGGTGTGTGGAGTTGGGGATTTAGCTTAGTGGTAGAGCGCTTGCCTAGCAAGCGCAAGGCCCTGGGTTCGGTCCTCAGCTCTGGAAAAAAAAAAAAAAAAAAAGAGTGGGGTGTGTGTGTGTGTGTGTGTGTGTGTGTGTGTGTGTACATGTGCATGTGTAGGTATGTGGCCCATGCACATACAGAGACCAGAGGAGAAAGCTAGGTGTTCTGGTTCTATGATTCATCTAGTTCTATGACTCTCTGCCTTATTCACATAAGACAGGGTCTCCTACAGAACCTGGAACCCACGCTCCAGTGATCCTCCTGTCTCTGCACTGTAGACCAGGTGCACACATGGTTGTGCTCAGCTTTTTATGTAGCTGCTGAGGATTTGAACTGAGGTCCATATGCTTGTACAGCAAGCATTCTTACCACAAAATACATCTCCTGAGCCCATCACAGCCTTTTGATTCATATCTCATTTCCATACACCTCTATCACTATGTTTCACATACTAGCTTTGTGAAAAGTTTCTAAACATACTTTCAACACACAACCCACAATAAATTCTAGATATTAGCCTTAAGAAAAATGAAAACATGATTCACAAAGGGCTTATATACCAATGTCCATAGACATCTTTTTCATAGTAGACAAAATGGAGAAAATAAAATGTTCATCAGATAACTGAATAAACAAATTTTTCAACAGAATACAAAAAAATACTGCTCAGAGAAAAACAAAACAAAACATAATAAACACAGCATTAACAAATGTGAAATGTGAAATGTATTATGCTCAGTAAGTACAAGAAACCAGTCACAAAAATGAACCATTTACATAAACAGGCAAAACTAAGCTCTCATGACAGAAACCAACAGTCTGGGTGTTAAGTATCAAGTAGGAAGCAGTATGAGGCGTGTCCTGGGTGATGGAAATGCTCTCAGTCTTGACAGAGGTGTGGGTTATGCAGTTGTACATATCCTTCACAACATATTTAACACAAAACTTGTTTTACTGTATTTTGTAAGATCTCAAATTTAAATAAAATTAAGCTATAAAATCTGTATAAGCTTAAGCCTACTTGGTTAGAATCTGGATCAATCAGAACAGAAATCTCTATTCAGCCATAAATATTTGAATGAAACTAAACACTGAGAAGGGAGGACAGTCTTCTGGGACATACCCTACAGCTACAAGCCCAAACATTTACGTCAGTCTCCCACACAGCTATTCTTCAGTAAAAGTAGGAAAGATGTAGAAACACAAAAGGGATTCTAGTTGACTAAAAAAAGTCAGCAGGGTTACAAGATGGCTTAGGAGACAAGGCACTTCCTGCCAACCCTAATGATGGAAATTTCATCCCTGAGGCTCCATATGGCAGAAACAGAACCAACTCCCACAAATTGTCTTTTGGCCTCCCCATGCACACCGTGGCACACATGCACTCACATACATATAAATAGATGTAATAAAAAATGCTTTTAAAAAGTCAGTATACTTGGCCAAAAAATTCTGAGCCCCCCTCTCCTCAAACTACTGGAATTAAATTGATCTTTTAAGACTTTTTATCAAACCCGGAAGTCTGCAAATATTGCTAAATAGAACCATTTGGCAAATTATTTATTTTTATGAAAATTGTGACGTGTCTAAAAGCAGCATTTTCACAAGAAAAACTAAAAATTGGAAATAAGTACCAGAAAAGAAATCATGACGGTAAAATCGTGTAAAAAAGTAATCGTAGGGCATAAAATGGATGTGCTGTGTGTGTTGGGGGGCGGAGGGTGTTAATGCTGGCAGCTGAACCAGACCCTTGTGCATGATAAGTACAAGCTCTACCACTCATCTACATGGCCAGCCCAGATAAAAAGATGTTTGAGAAGCAAAATTACCAAGAGATAAAGGTACAGGAAGAACAAGTAGCCTTCAAATTGCTAATCAATATCTCTTTCACTTCTCTGAACTCTATACTGCCTTAGTACACAATTAATTGCTTCATTTCTTCAAAACTGTCTAAAGTCACTAACCTACACATTAGTGCCTTGCAGACAGTGTCCCAACACCTAGCCAAAGGAGACTATTTAAAACACCTCCAGTGACCCTCAATACAAGCAGGTCATGGCAGAAAGCATCCCAAAGCACTGAACCTTTTAAAACTAACCCTATTAATATACAGTTGGTTCTACAAGAAACTATATATAGAAAAAAAGGCTTAAATACACAACTGATGCATTATGAAAAAAGTTAAAATAAGTATACTGAAGGACATGAATGTAATTTTTTTGTTTTTGTTTTTGAGACAGGGTTTCTCTGTGTAGCCCTGACTGTCCTAGAACTTGTTCTGTAGACCAGGCTGGCTTTCAAACTCATAGAGATCTGCTGGCCTCTGGGATTAAAGGTGTGTGCCATCACCACCGGACCCAATTTTTTTCTAGGTAGGATTGCATTATGTAGCTTTTACTGGCCTGGAACTCTCGAGATAGACCAGACTGGCTGCCTCAGTGCTTGGATTAAACAGACAGACACCATCACACCTGGCACAATTTATTTTCTTTTAGACACAAAAAAAACAAAAGATAATTAGCCTTCTATAGAATCAAGTTTTTAATAAGGTGATTGGCTTGGAAGTTTGAATACAAGCCTAAAGGTGTCATAAATAGGAAAATAAAAATATTAATTAGTCTCTTATTTAGGGGTTTCTTCTGATAAATGAGCTAGTGATATGCTTCACCTAATAATAAATAAATAAAGGGATATTTTTAAACTCTCACAGTCAAAAGCCATATTAAAAAACAATAAGGAGGGGTCAGAGAGATGGCTTGTCTTACAAGCCTGGCAGCCTGAGTCCAATCCTCAGAATCTACATTAAGATTGAAAGAGAAGACCAACTCCACATAGTTATTCTCTGACCTCCACACATGAGAGCCATAACATGTGCAGCTACACACATATCACACCCACCCACACAACAACAACAATGAGAAGGAGGACTACAAAGATACTCAACGGTTAAAGACATACAAACTGCTCTTGCAGAGGACCTGAGTTCAGTTCCCAGCACCCACACTGGGTGGCTCAGAACCACCTAAAATCCAGCTCCAGGAGACCTGACACTCACTTTTGAACTCCACAGGCACCTGCACTCATGAGCATCTGCCCACACATAGACTCACATATACAAATAATTAAAAACAAGAATAAAACTTTAAGATAACAATTAGGTAGTAGAGCTCTACTAACGTTCTTAGCTAAATAAAAACTAGTAAGTAAAACAAAAATACCTTTTTTCTATTTACTTCCCAGCAAAATATATTACTAACGTGGCAAAGAATTAAAAAGCAATTTTTTAAACTGTCTCAATCAAAGATAGATTTAAGCAGTGTGTGAAACTGTAGATAAAAATAGCCCATCATTCTATTCAGATTCTAGAAGGGCATAAGACAAAAGAACAATGTCTTCTGTTCTAAGAGTAGGATAGTAATATCTCTTCAAGGCTTTCCTTCCAAGAACACTCTATTTCATTATGCTCATAACCAATCATAATTTTTTAAACTGGTTCTGACTCAACACAGTAATGCATAGCACAGAAGGCTGCATTATTAATAAATGTTCTGGTTAAGAGTCAACTTGTCTCAACCCAGGAGCTACAGCTCAGTGTTAGAGCATCTGCCTAATATGCCCAAGAACCTGGTTTCATCCCTAGAACCACAAGGGGAAAAAAGCCAACATGTATGTAACTTAGTTCTTAAGTCTTACTCCTATTAAATTCCTAAAATATAATAAAACATAAATATAAGCAACTTTCATTTCAAAATTTCTAAGAAACTGCTACTCTAAGTAAAACATTTTAAAAGTGATATATAATTCTAAAGAAAGCACTAAAATTGAAGTGGCTATACATCACCAATGGAATCATAAGTATCCGAAAATAAACACAATGAAAAAATCTACATCAGTAATAATATCCTCCAATCATATAACTTTACAGGCTGGAGAGATGGCTCAGTGGTTAAGAACACTGGTGCTCTTCCAGAAGACCCAGGTTCAATTCCCAGCACCCACATGGTAGCTCACAACTGTCTGTAACTCCTGTTTCAGGGGATCCAACATCCTCACACAGACATACATGAAGGCAAAATACCAACATACATAAAATAAAAATAAGTAAATAATTTAAAAAATAGATTTACATCTAGATATTTAGCCTAAGTTAATTAATAGTTTAATTTAAAAAAATGCTGGTTGTTTCAATTTTGCCTACCAGTTTAGAGTGCAGTTATTACATTCCTATAGTCAATTTAAAGGAGTTAAAACCTGGGTTAAGACAGTACAAAGACCTGAATTTAAAACAACCAAACTGACTTGCTATATTTCCCCAGATGTGTTCTGGGTGATTTAAAAAGAAAAATCAAGTTAAGCTTTATCAAAGTTAAGGGAAAGTCAAAAGCAAACAATTTCATGTTATAAAATCTCATCATTGGATAATGGAGAGACCCTGTCTCAAAAATACAAATGCAAAAAAAAAAACAAAAACAAAAACAAAAACAAAAACAAAAAACCCCCAAACCAGAATCTCTTCACTAGAAAGTTTCAAAACAAAGACACCAACATCTCTAATACTTTCACAGAAAGAAACATCAAAATGTAAATGGATGGAAAGAATTCTGTCGTTCATTGAGTTAGCAGTACCACAATAACAAAGAGAAATAAATGCCTTGCAATTTGCTTATGGAATACCCAAGCAATAAGGCTTCAGTATTTCATGATTCACAAAGATTACAAGTGAGAAATTAAAGAAAATTAGGCAAATCATGACAAAAACTGTATAGGGCAAAAAAAAAAATGGCTGTCTAAAATGAAAGAATCAAACTCTTAATAAATTATGGTATATAATATTTGAGGTAAGGAAAATAATTCCATAGAAGTTCAAAACTAACATACTAATGTCAGACACATGGCACATGCCTGTGATTCCAGCTATATATCTGTCTCTTTATAAATAAAAGTAACACACAGGCCAGTCACAGTGGTCAAGGCCTACAATCCCAGAACTTGGGAGAGAGAGGCAGGAAAGTTTGAGACCAGCCTGGTCTTCATAGCAAGTAGGCTACTTAGTGAAGGCCTGTCTGCAAAAAAAATAAAATAAGTAAAATAAGGGTCCCCAGAAGGGAGATGAGAAGCTTCAGTTTGTAGAGAAGGATCCTTACTACAGACTCATAACTGGTCAAAGCACTGAGAATAAATAATGGACTGTTGAGTGCTCAGTCATAATGGAACATTTGTATCACCCACCACCCTCCTCTGCCAAAGCTCAAGAGCACTGCTGAAGAAGAAATGGGAAACAAGAGTATCAGAGCCAAAGGATGGTAAGGAAAGTTGTGAACTGCTGCTCTCAGGATGTAACATGGCTGCTGCATCATAGTATCAGGGGTTACCTACACAAGATCTGCTGCAAAAGAGGTTTAGAAGAATGAGTCCACCAACACTCCATCACAAAGAGCCAGCTCACTCTTCCCAGAAGAGGAACAGGAAGTTAGTTAATGGCTGTGTTGTGGAAAGGGGAGTCAGGTTCCTTAGTAGTGTAACAACTGGTAAACTGCTCTTAATTAAATCCCCTACCCATTCTCATGCAAGCAGCCCTAATTAAATCCCATGGGGTGGGTACCAGTACACACACACACAGGGGGGGCACATATAAAAGTATAAAGGAGACCTGGAAGAAAATGTTCTGTGGAAGGAGGGGGATATGACAGGATAATGGGGTTGAGGGTGTAATCAAAATACATTGCATGCGTAGGAAACTGGAAAAGATTGAAAGATGTTTAAAAACTGAATGAACATATTAAACATTCATTTTATAGTATAAAACAAAAATAATCCCAACAAAACTGTTTAATAAGAATGGGAAAGCCAGGCAGTGGTGGCACATGCCTTTAATCCCAGCACTCAGGAGGCAGAGACAGGAGGATCTCTGAGTTTGAGGCCAGCCTGGTCTACAGACTGAGTTCTAGAATAACCAAAGCTACATAGCGAAACCCTGTCTCAAAAAAAAAAAAAAGATGGGGAAGAAAGAGGAAAAAGAGAGATGGCTAGGTGGTTAAGAGCATTTGCCAGGTTTTCCCACCAACACTGGGCAAATATAACCACCCGATGCCCTTTTCTGACATCTGAGGGCATTGCACCAATATAGTACACATACATACATTGAGCCACACATATATATACACATAAAGCAAGTCTTTAAAAAAATTAGGGGAGGCTAGAAGAGAGGGCTCTGAGATTAAGGGTACTTATTGCTCTTGCAGAGGACTTAGATTCTATTTCCAGCACCCACATGGCGTCTCATGACCATCTCTAACTCTAGTTTCTCAGTTCTAGTCTTCTTCTCTGGCCTCTGTAGGCACCAGGCATGCACATGATACACATACATACATGCAAGGCAAAACACTCATACACATAAAATAAAAATAAACCTAAAATTAAAAAATAGGGAGAAAGCTTAATGTTGATATATTGACCAATAAATTTGTTTAAAGTAACTTTGCACATAAGATAATCTGTTCATAAAGTCTATTTGGAGGTGGGGGAGGAGGGAGAGAGAAAAGTGCTTGGAAAAAAACTCAATGAGGGGCATGTCTCAAAACAAAGTTCAGTGGAGTAAGGTTTTCTTACACAGTAGGCTGTCATCAACCTCTATAGCTACAGAAATCTGAAAGTGATAAACAACTTTGCAGAGGGAAGAAGAGATCACCAGGAAACCCACAAATCAGCCATCATACCAGACAACAAACATGGTAATATACATAACCACATTGCTTCCCCATCACAATTATAAAGAGTATTAAGTGGCTGCTAAAAATGCTGCTTGTTGATTTATCTTATATCTTCCAATTTACAAAGTATATAATACAGTACGTAACAAATAGAAAATACAATGCTATGGTAACTTTAAAAAGCTAATGCTTTAAAAATGCAGCCGGCAGTGGTGGCCTACATCTGTAGTCTGAGGAGGGTTAAGGTCAGCCAGAGCTACATATTCAAAGCATGTCTCAAACAATATAAACAATTACAAGCAAAAGGCAAATAAGACAATTGACAGAAAAGGACAAAATGAACTTTTAACAAAAAACATTCAGTACTGGTACACTGTTCTCAAATTGCACTTTTACAGTTAACATACACGGCACGTTTTTTATCTTGAGAGATACTCCTACTTCTTCTCTTATCAGCATAACATAGTCCATGACATGATCACAGAGAATTTAACAAATCTCTTACTACTGACCCTTCTGTTTCCAGTCCTTTGGCACATACCATTTAAAACATGTATTTGGCCGGGCGGCGGTGGCGCATGCCTTTAATCCCAGTACTCGGGAGGCAGAGCCAGGTGGATCTCTGTGAGTTCGAGGCCAGCCTGGTCTACAGAGCAAGATCCAGGACAGGCACCAAAACTACACAGAGAAACCCTGTCTCAAAAAGCCAAAACAAAAAAACAAACAAACAAACAAAAAAAACCCATATACTCATATATTCCCTAAAACTAATTTTGCTAAACAATAAAAACCACTGAAATTACCACACTTACATGTTTATCTAAAGAAAGCAGACACAAGAGTCTGATATTTTACATCAGTATGTTACTGTGATATACTAAAATTACATGTGTTTATAATAATTTCAGATGTTTATGTGAATATTTTTATTAATAGGTGTTATATAAACATTCCCCTACAGATACGTTTACATTTACTAATATTTTAACAAACATATTTGCCAATATTTTCTCTAGTCATAATTTTTTATTTGAGACAGGGTCTAACTATACATACAGCTCATATTGGCCTAGAAAACCTCAACCTCCAAACCCTTCTGCCTGCAGCTGCAAGGTGCTTGGAGTACAACTATGATTTAACACATCTGGCTAACATTTTAATTTATTTGTTTAATTATTTTATGTGTGGGAACACTCACGCTTGGTCAATCTCTCCTTGAACCACGTGGGCTCCAGCAATTAAACTAAGGTTGGAAGGCTTGGCAGCAAGCACCTCTACCTACTGAGCAATCTTGCCAGCCCTTAACATTTACTTTTCACAGTGAGATTTAGATTTTGGGGCATGTGTGTGTGTGTCCATGTGTGTGTAGATACCCACAGAGCCCAAAAGATCCCTTAGCATTGGAGTTTCAGGTGGTTGTGAGCCATCCCACATTGATGCTGGAAACCAAATTCTCTCTATTCCTGTGAAAGTGCTCTTAACCTCTAAGCCATAGCTTCAGCTCCTAAAACACTTTTTGAATGTTTTTATGTTCTTTTTGTTTTGTTTTTTACTTTATTTATATGGAGCTGGAAAGATGGCTCAGCAGCTAAGAGCACTTACCACTCCTGCAGAAGACCCGGGGTTCAGATCCCAGCACGTGGTAGCTCACAAACACTCCTAACTCCAGTTCCAGGGTATCCAATGCCTTCCTCTGATCTCTGCAAGTCCCAGGCACAAACCTGATACACAGACATGCATGCAGGCAAAATATCCATATACATAGAATAAATAAATAAATCTAAATTTTTAAAATATTTTGTATGTGTGTATGCATGCACGATGTACATACATCTATGTGGGCATAGAAATCAGAGGACTACTTGTGGAAAGTCCGTTCTTGAACTCTACCACGTGAGTTCAAGAGATCACACTCAGATCATCAGGCTTGAGAGTAAATGACAATACTGCTGAGCCATCTCACTGGCCCTTTAGTATCTTTTGGAGACAGGTTGCCTTCCTCAAATCTTCTGATCCTCCTGACTTAGCTTCTAAGTGCTAGGATTACGGGTGTGTACAACACTGCAGTTACAATGTACCACAAAATCCAGCTTTCACATTCATATTTGAATAAATTATTTCATCATTCTAGTAATTTTGTAATGTTATTATTCTTCAGTGTGTCAACTAAAATACTTTTAACTTTAATATAGTATCATTTCTTACTGATGTGGCTGCTATATACAATTTCCAACATACATGTATGTTAGCTTTTTGTACTTTTGATTTTATTTTACTTTATGTGTATGACTATTTTGCCTGCATGTATATCTGTACACCATGGAGTGCTTCAGGCAGTTGTGAAACACCATGTAGGTGCTGGGAATTGAACCTGGGTCCTCAGGAAGAACAGCCAGTGCTCTTAACCGCTGAGCTATCTCTCCAGCCCTGTATGTTAGATTGTTAGTGAAAACTTTATTGACTGTGAAATTTTATGTGTGGTATATATATATATATGTGTTGTGCAAGTGTATGCAGAAGACATCAAATATCTTCCATCACTTTCCACTTATTTTTTGAGATAAGATCTATCACTAACCCTTTCAGCCAAATTCAGCAAAACTAGCTGGCCGGCAAACCCAAGAATCTTCCTGTACCCACCTCTGCAGCACTGAAATTTCAGGTTACACTACCACATTCAACTTTCTGGATCTGTGTGCGCTAAGGATCCAAACTCCCAACCTCACATCTTGCATGGCAAGCATTTTATGCACAGAGTCACCGCCCCCAAGCCCCTGTAAAATGGTTTTCTGTCAAATATATATACATATATATATGAACTTAAATAAGCCATAGTCCTGAGTTTACAAGGCAAGCATTCTTTAAAATAATGTTAAGATGAATTGTCAACCAAACTTCTTTGATAATCTTCAATAACTAATAAAAGCATCCCATCAGATATAAAAGGCTAAATTTTAGTCAAAAAGCACAGTTAGTATATGCACTTCGTTTGGTTTAATTAATTTATTTTATTTTTATGTGTATATTCCTAGATGTTATCTGTGCACCACATGCAAGCCGGGGCCCTCATTGGTCAGAAGAGAAAACTGATCACCAGGAACTAGAGTTACAGTTGTGAACTGCCACATAGATGCTGGGAACTGAATTTGCAAGAGAATCCAGTGTTCTTAACCACTGAGCCCTCTCTCCAGCCCCTACTTTTTTTTTAGCTTTTAAATTACAGTTGTTTGTGTGTCTGTGTCTGCTTGCAATTGCCACAGTACATGCATGGAGGTCAGAGGGCAACTTTCAGAGCAAATTTTCTCCTTCTACCATGTAAGTCCCAGGGATTCAAGTCAGATAGTTAGGTTTGACATCTGGAGCTTTTACCCACTTAGCCATCTCACCAGCCCATTATATACATTTTCAAACTAACAAAAGAATCCTAACAATAAAAATACTGGAGGAAAATATAAAGTAACCTTTTAAAGTATTAGAAAGAAAACAAACTGAAAATTTTTCACACAAAATGTTGAAATTTTGGCCAAATTTATCAGATAAATATTTTTCTGAAAATACCAACACAATTGGCAAATCTAATTGGTTTATGTATTAACTGACACAAAGGTAGAGTATCTACAGAATCAATTCCTTGGAATGAAACTGTTTCATCAAGAATATGCAAATATGTAAAAATGATTCTTATTGGGTCAGTGTCAGAGTATTAAATAAAAAACTACTGCAATCTACACTCTCAGTAAAGTCAAACAATTTAATCCTTTACAGTCTAACATGTAAGTACTGTAATTACCTTAAATGTTTGAATATTTACAATTTGAGAGTGATATACTTTATAATAGGAAAATTCCTTTCAAAATAGGTTATGAAGAACTATGAAAGATATTTATATAATAAATGTCCAAAGTATAAAAACTGTCTTTAAACTACTAAGAATGATCTAAAAACAAGTTCACATATTTTTTTAAAAATCAAGATAATATGAAAAAAATAAGCAGATGTTTATTTTAGGGTTTTTGAATTATAAGAATTCTTTCATTTCTTTTTTGAGATTTTCTCCAGAGTTGTTATTATGCTGATTTTCTGTTACAAAAAGTTCTAGTAGCTTAAGAATAAAGAATTACAGCTCTTTATACCACCCAGGCTTTTGATTTCCTGTCAATGGCCCACCCAGTTTTCTGTTGCCCAGTACCAAAATTTGATCATAATTTTTGCTTCAGCATTCTCCACTATCCTCTGAATCTGGTCATTACATCCTATTGACTTCATTTCTCCAAGAACTCTCTTCTGGTCTCTATTTCAACTGGGTTATTAATATAGGATGGAAAGCAGTCCGCACTGACTCTTAGGATCCCTTGGCTCTGGAATTCATGTACTGCACAGTTGTCTAATTTTCTTCAAATGAAAGCTTATCAAACATGCCCATACATACTAATTGCTTAAATATTTTGTAAAAAAAATACTGATTCTGATTCACTATGACTACAGAAGTTTGTATTTCTAATAAATTCCTAGGTGGTCTACATGCTTTAAACTACATTCAAATCACTCATAGATTAAGAACATTTGATGGGCGGTGATGGTGCATGCCCTTAATCCCAGCACCCGGAAGGCACGGGGTAACTCTGTGAGCTCGAGGCTAACCTGGTCTAAAAAGGAAGTTCCAGGACTGCCTGTTACACAAAGAAACCCTGTTTCAAAATACAAAAAAAAAACACCTTTAAACTGAGGGTTGGAGAGAGGGTTCTGCAGTTAAGAGCACTAGCTGCTCTTCAATAGGGCCAGGGTTCAATTCGCACCCACAGAGCCTCTCAACTACTGTAATTCCAGTCCTATGGGATCTGATGTTCTTCTACCCTTCACTGCTACCAGGTACACAGATAATGCACAGACATACATGCAGGCAAAACACCCACACACATAAAAACAATAAATGAAGAAAAAAAAGAACCTTTAAACTAGTACTTTATTCTGCTCAAATTTAAATTCTTTCTTGGCGTTTTAGGAAAGTATCCTCCTTATACTGTTTAATTCTACTGCCTCAAAAAAGTGTACTCATTCTCACTGCTGGCCATACATTTTCACTTTGGCTCTGTAGTCCTCCTGTATAGATGTGTTCCTTGGGTTCACTTAAACTTTCTTTACCACTCATTCAAGTACTATCTTTCACAACTCTAAACAAATTAATCCTGTTTACATTCTTTGACTTCCAGTTTTCTGAACTCCAACAGTACTCCCCTCCCCATTGTGGCTCTGGTATCAGTTGTTTTATGTGGTGATATACTGTGCACCCTAATAAACTTGCCTGAGGATCAGAGGACAGAGCCAGCCACTAAATTAGACTTAGAGGTCAGGCAGGGGTGGCACACACCCTTAATCCTATCACTGGAGGCAGAGATCCATCTGGATCTCTGTGAGTTCAAGTCACACCAGAAACAGAGCCAGGCAGTGGAGATACACACCTTTAATCCCAGTACTGAGAAGCATACACGCCTTTACTCCCAGGACATGATGTCTGGACAGAGAAAGGTATGTATATAAGGCGTGAGCAAACAGGAACTCACTCTCTTTAGATATCTGGCTCTGGGTTTTTTATTAAAAGACCATCTAAGATTCGAACAACAGCACTATTAGAACCACAGTGCAAAAGCATTCCTCTTGTATCCCATGAAATGCCTTAGGGGCACAGATTTCTCTCTCATTTCCCAACAAGATGCTTAATATGTAGTTCATGCCAGGTGTGAAAGTGCATTCCTTTGATCCCAGCACTTGGGAGACAGAGGCAGGTGGATCTCTATGAGTTTAAAGCCAGCCTGCTCTACACAGCAAGTTCCAGGCCAGTCAAGGATATATAGTGAGACCCTGTCTCCAAAAAACAAAAGCAATTATTCAGGTCTGGGCATATAAATTAGTACTGCAGCACCTGCCTGGCACATAAAAGACCCTGGGCTCAATCCTAGTTACAACCAAAACAAAACAAAACCACCTCCTCTACACACACACACACACACAGACAAAGACACGTAAAAAAACCAAGCTACCAAAACTCAACCAGGATAAAAGATAATCTGACTACCCCTATAACCACTAAAGATGTGGAAGCCATAATTAACAAGCTTTCCAAACAGAAATCCCTTGGTCCAGCCAACTTCCTGGGTAAATTTTATCAAAAATGAAATAATTCATTTTTTGCTATCTCATGTGGGGATATAACTCAATGGTAATGCACTCACCTGGCATGTTCAAAGCTCTGGGTCTGGTCCCCAGTAGTCCAAAAGAAAATAATAATAATAATAATAATAATAATAATAATAATAATAATGACAAAGATATTGCAAACAGAAAGAGGGCGGGAGATAACTTCTGATCAATATCCCTCATGAACTTAGATACAGAAATCTTGAATAAAATAATATTAGATTAAAACCTAGGAATGCATAAGGAAGACTGTAAACCACAACAAAATGTGATTTGTTCCAGCTATGCAAGAGACTCAAATTTTTTTTTTTTTTAATTTATTATGTATACAGGAGAGAGTGCCAGATCTCACTACAGATGGTAGTGAGCCACCATGTGGGTGCTGGGAATTGAACTCAGGACCTCTGGAAGAGCAGTCAGTGCTCCCAACCTCTGAGCCATCTCTCCAGCCCCTCAACTTTTTTTTTTTAATTTTTAAAAATTGTATGTGTATGGGTGTTTTAGCTGCATGTCTGGTACCAAGTAGGCCCTAGTGCCTTTGGAGCCAGAAGAGGATGTTCAGTCTCCTGGGACTAGAGTTATGGACAGGTATGAGTTACCACGAGGGTGCTGGGAATCAAACCCAGGTCCTCTGGAAGAGCAGCAAGTGCTCTTAATCACTAAGTCATCTTTATAGCCCTGCCTCAATTCTTGGGGGGAAAAATCCATATAGATCTAGAGAAATGTAACCAACTGGCTAAAAGTATTTGCTGCTCTTCCAGGGATCTGAATTTGGTTCTCAGCACTCACGTAGCCCCAGGTGATCGGACACTGTCTTCTGGCCTCCAGAAGCACTGCACAAACGTGGCATACAGACACACAGACACACATATAAAACAAAAATAATATTTTTAAAAATATCTTTAAAAAATTTGTTTAATTCCTGATAACAAATCTCAACAGGGCCTGGGGGCACAGGTCAGTAGTAAAGAGCACTTACCTAGCATATGTGAGACCCAGGTTTGATGGGAGGGCGGTGGGGGGGGGGGGGGAAGAGGGGGGGAGGACAACGACACTTCTGAACAAACTAGTAACAGAAGAGTAACTTCCTCAACTTGGCAAAGAATAGCTAAAAAACAGCCACAGCTAACAAGTTAACATCACACAGTAAAAACAGTATCTTTCCTCCTAAGCATAGGTCCAAAGCAAAGACAGCAGTTCTCACCAGTCTTACTCAACAGTTATGGAAAGCTACACAGTAAGGAATAGAAAATAAAAAGCAAACCAGACTGGGAAAGTTTTTGCAAAGTCCTTATTTACAGATGGTATAGCTATTTACTTAGAAAATAAGAAAAAGAAATTCCACTATATTAAGTAAGTTCAGGGAGATCACAAGATTCAAGATCAATAAACAAAAATCAAGCACATTTCTAAATGATAACCACAAACAAACAAACAAAAAAGTTGTTATATTGCACAAAGAAACTGGTCTATGCAATGGTTATTCTTCAGTCAACTTGACTGAATTTGTAATCACTTAGGAGACACAGCCTAGTTGTATCGATGATGGTGTTTCTAGGAAGGAAGACCAACCCTGCATGTGAGCAGCACTATCCCATGGGTTAGGGTCTCCAACTTTACAAAAAGAAGGAAAGGAAAGCAAAGTGAGTGCCAGCATCCATGGCTTTGCTTCCTAACTGGACACAATATAACCAGCCACATCATGCTCCTGCTACAATGCCCTCTCTGCATCATCAACTACATCCCCTCAAACTGGGAGCTAAAATAACCCTTCCTTCCTGAAGTCAGGATTTTGTCAAAGCAACAAGGTAATCAAGTATATCTAGTGCGTTATAGCTGTGCAGTCCTAGCCACTTGGGAAGGCTCCAGTACACCTAGTGTGGTACAGCTGTGCAGTCCAAGCTACTTGAGAAGGTTGAGGTAGGAGGATAACAAGTTAAAGGCCTGTCTTCACATCATATCAAGAACCTATCTTAAAAATTAAGTAAGAAAGCAAGTTAAAGAAAAGCTTCGGGTATGGCTCAATGGTAAAGTGCATGCCCAGTACCTGTGAGGCCCTTAGCTATAAATCTGTGCTGATAAAAGAAGTAAAAGATTTGCCAGGCGGTGGTGGCGCATGCCTTTAATCCCAGCACTCAGGAGGCAAAGGCAGGCAGATCTCTGTGAGTTCAAGGCCAGCCTGGACAACAGAGCAAGTTCCAGGACAGCCAGGACTACACAGAAACCCTGTCCCAAAAAAAAAAAAAAAAGTAAAAGATTTAAATAACTCAAGAGCCTTGGTATGCTTACTGATTGGAAGACCTAATACAATAAAGATACCAATCACTCCCAAACTCCGCTACAGGAATAAAATAATGCAATTCCTAGAAGAAAATAAAACAAAAACAAAAAGGCTGTTACAGATACGAATGGGGCTTATAAAATTTATATGGGACGGCGCAAGTCCTACGGTACCTAAAGCATTTTTGTCAACAGTCCAATGGGAAGAATTACTCTTCCCAATGTTAAGACTTACAACATAATGTAGTTCTGATGGAGAGAGAAATGCAGACTGATGGAACACAATAGAAACTACAGAAAACAGAAGTCTGCTCAAATATGCTCAACCGACTTTTCACAACTTTACCCAAGCATTCAATGGAGGAAAGAAAGCCTTTATAACAAATGATACAAGAGCAATGATGCTGGGGTGTGAAATATTACTACTCAGGAAACAGTAAATTAAATCAATTTGAAATGGACCACACATTTAAATATAAAGTATGGTGGTCATGCATGCCTATAATCTTAGTACTTAGGAAGCCAAAGCAGAAAGACTGGAAGTTCAAGGCCTGAATGTGTTACATAGTAAGACTGTCTCAAAACACCATCACCCTTCCTACCACCACACACAAAATAAATAAATCTCCACCTCTAGCCCTTTTAACCTCCTTTAATTTGAAATTTTTCAGAATTCAGCATTAGGTAAAGAATGCTTGGAGGACACAAAAGTCTTATCTACGAAAGAAAGACTTGGACCTCATCAAAACATAAAATTTTCATGAAAAAAAATTAAGTCGGTGTAGTGCTAAAGTCTTGTGCATGCTACACAAGCACTCCACCACTGAGCAGAGCTAAACCACCAGTTCTCAGATTTAAAGTGTACACTAGAGCTGGGAATACCCCATTTGACAAGATATTCCAGGCCTTGGGTTTAATCACCACCACCACACTAAAAAGACACAATAAGCCGGGCGGTGGTGGGCCACGCCTTTAATCCCAGCACTCAGGAGGCAGAGGCAGGCAGATCTCTGTGAGTTCAAGCCCAGCCTGGGCTACAGAGTGCCAGGACAGGCTCCAAAGCTACACAGGGAAACCCTGTCTCAAACCCCCCCCCCCAAAAAAAAAGACAATTAAAAAAAAAAGGAACTTGCTGTGTATGGTAGCTCACAACTTTAATCCCAGCACTCAGGAGGCAGAAGCAGGTGGAGCTCAAGGCCAGCCCTATCTATAGAGTGAATTCCAGGACATCTAGGGCTACATGGTGAGACCCTGCCTCAAAATAACAAAACAAAAAAGAAACTTTTGCTCTGTGAATAACACTAAAGAGAATATTCAGGTATTAGAAACTGGGGTAAAACATTTGCAAACTACTTTTTTGTGTGTGATACAGTGTCTCACTCTGTAGCCTAGGCTGACCCCAGGCTGGCCTCAAACTTGCAACTATATTTTTGCCTCAGTCTCCTGAGTACAAGGATTACAGGTGTGAGTCACACCCAGATTTCAAACTAAATTCATAACAAAAGATTTTATATCTATAGTATACAAAGAATGCTTAAAACTCAACAGGAAAAAAATCAATCCAATTGGAAAATGGGCAAAAGACATTTCACGAAAGGCCAATAAGTATACAGGAAAATGTCTCCTGAGTTTGTGGGCCATGCCTATAATCCTAGCACTCCGGGGGTAAAAAGGATTGTGAATTCAAGGCTAGCCTGAGTGAGAACCCAGACTTCTAAACAAAACAAAACAAAATATTTCAATATCTTTATCTTTCAGGGATTGCAAACCACAGTACAACAGAATTACATACCTATCAGAATGACTATAGTAAGAACAATAGTAAAATTTCTTATTGTCTTTTCCTATTACTGTGATAAAATACCCTGACAAAAGTAATTTAAGGGAGAAAGGGTTTAAACTCACACTTTAATGTACAGACTCTTATGGTGGGGTAGTCAAGACAGCAAAAGCTTGAACCAGCAGGTCACACTTTTGTCTGCTCCTGGTTAGAAGAGGAATGTATACAAGCTACTCACTCAGCCCACCTGTTCTACTTATACAGTCCAGGACCCTAGCCTGGGAAAGGCACCACCCAATCAAAGTAGGTGAGCATGCCCAAAGGCCCTTCTCAAAGACGACTCTAGAGTCTGTCAAGCTGACAATTAACACTAACCATCAAATACAGAGAAATCAACAGGTATGTAGACTATATAAGGAGTTCAAGGTAAAAAGATTAAAATCAGCAAGAGACGTGGAAAAATATTCAATATCACTAATATAGTAGAGTGCTTGCCCAGCATGCGCTCTGCACTCGAGAGATGGAGGCAGAATGATCAGAATTTCAAGGTCAATTTCGGCTACATAGCAAGTTCAGGCAAGCCTGGGATACTCGTGATCATGTTCACGTCAAAAAAAAAAAAATAGTGATGATAATAATAATAAAACAACTAGACATGTAATTACCAGATGTCCCAGCAATTTTACTTTGAGGAATACATCCTAAAATGAAAACTTATGTTCATGTAAAAACTTGGACATGAACGGTCATAACAGCTTTTCTAGTAAAAACTAAACACTGAAAACAATCCAACTGTCCCTTATCAGGTAAACTGCTGCACAGTTACACAGTGGTTCACATTTACCAGAGAATACTAATTAGTAATTAAAAGGAACAAAGACTGATAGATGTGATATATGGATTGAGAAATTATTCCTATGGATTAATCAAAATCTAGGTAAGCAGAGCCAACAGAAATCAGGCCAAGCTTCAAATTTTAAGAACTCCCAAATAAAGAGTACTGAAGTCTAGAAAAATAGCAACATCGTTGTTTCAACCTATCAAGATTATCTTCTGATTGAGCATCTAAGAATATGAAATTGTATGATCTCACCTATCTTCCTCCTTCCCAAAATTTCCACTAGCTATATATACCGGGGTTTGGAATTTTTTTGGTTTGGTATGTATCTTCTTTTGCCCTAATAATTTCTATAAAACCGAAAGTTTCTTCTCAAATTCTAAGCATTTAAAGAATATTCATACAGATGCACTCTCCTATTATTGCCCTTTGTGTACTGCTATCTTTTTCAGTCGTGAAGAACAATAACTGGTCTCCAAAGCGAGTTCCAGGAAAGGCGCAAAGCTACACAGAGAAACCCTGTCTCGAAAAACCAAAAAAAAAAAAAAAAAATAGTAATTTTTTTCTAAAATATATCTGAGCTCAGAAGGCAACATCCTTGGTTCTAGTATCAATGGAGGAAAAGGATGAACTTTGAAACTTTTAATTTTAAATGTCTTCATCAAATTTCTTCCAGGTAGGGCTGGAGAGATAGCTCAGCTCTTAAGAGTGCATACTGCTCTTGCAGAGGACCAGAGTTCAGTTCTCAGTACCCACATTGGGCAGCTCAGGACCACCTGTATGTAACTCCAGCTCCAGCAGATCCAACACCCTCTCCTGGCCTCCATGGGTACCTTCACACACATTAAAAATAATAATAAGTATTTTTTTTAAAAAGTAAAGCTGGACAGTTGGCACATGCCTTTAATCCCAGGATCCAAGAGGCTGAGAGGCAGATCTCAGAGTTCAAGGCCACCCTGGTCAACAGAGGGACTTCCAGTATAGCCAGGGCTACATAGAAAAACCCTGTCTTGAAAAAAAGAAAAGAAAAAAGAAAAAAAGGGGAGGGAGAGAAGGGAGGAAGAAAGGGAGGGAGGGAGGAAGAGAGGGAGGGACGGAGGGAGAAAAGGAAGAAAAGAGGGAGAGAGAGAGAGAGGGAGGGAGGGGGAAGGAAGGAAGAAAGGAAGGAAGGAAGGAAGGAAGGAAGGAAGGAAGGAAGGAAGGAAGGAAGGAAGGAAGGAAGGTGTCCTCTAGGCACAGGCAATAGCCTAGGAATAGGCTCTAGGCCTTTCTCTATTCATTTCCTTAACTTCCTCAACAGTGTATGATAATAGCTACTACTTACTTATATATCACACACCACACGGTGTTTTACACATTTGTAAAAAATTAAATAATTTAAACCTCACAACAGGTCTGTGAAATAGGTGCTTCTTAAAAAAAAAAAATGTTTTTTACATTTGCCTTTTTTTTTTAATGCTATGAATTGTTGTGTGATATTTTGATTGTGTTCTTGACAAATAAAGCTTGCTTGGGGGCAGAGGGCAGAGCATAGAGATTGGAAGACTGTAGAGAGAGGGGCCAGACAGTGGTGATGTGGGGCTGAGAGAGAATCTCAGCCCTTTTATATGGAGGAACGAAAGAGGTAGGAAGCAACTATGGCTGCTCCCTGCCTCTTTGATCTTTTCAGGTTTTTACCCCATATCTGACTCCTGACTTTTCATTGATAAGATTAATTAGAATAACAATTCATCTGGCATCCAACTTTTGGGGCACGAATTCACCAGATAGCCGCTTGCCTGTGGCTTTGCCTGGCGCCACTGCACTGCCGGCTGGTTTTTCCTTTCTTTCTCCAAGCCTTCTGAGCCAGTTTGGGATTGTCTGGTTGTAGCCTCTCTACAGCAATTTCCACAAGTCTGTGGTAATATTTTGTTTGTGCTTTAACAAATAAATCTTGCCTGAAGATCAGAGTGTGGAGCTAGCCACTAGAAGCCAGGCAGTGGTGGGACATACCTTAACTAGCAGGAGGAAATAGGAAGTGATATGGCTGGGCAGAGAGAAAAGTAATAAGCCATGGAGGAGACAGGAACTCAGCCCTTTCAGGCTGAGGATTCAGCAGATGTAAGAAATCTCTTTAGTGACTGGCTCCTTTACTGATCTTTCAGCATTTACACCGATAATCTGGCTCCGGGTTTTTATTATTAAAACCAAGGTGCCTGGGCTCCAATGGCTACTGGAGTTAGTCCCTTACCACTGGCCAGCTCTGCCTTCAGGGAGCTCTGTGCTTTCACTTTCCACTGGTCACACATGCTGTTTTCTCACGTTCCCCTGTGTCTGCCTTTCAGATGGCTGAGTCTTTGGCTCCTTTTCCCTGTGGGTTGTGGGCTTTCCCTGGGTCACCTCCTCAAGCTGCTGACACTGGATCAGCAGCAGCTGTCCTCAGCCAGGGAATAAAACCACTTGTGGTTTCCACCCAGATGTGCTACACAGCAGCAGTCAGCCTTACAATTCACTGTCATCATCAGCAGATTTGGTGAGACAACTTGGAATTCTTAAAGGGGGGAATTAGTTTTTTTTTTTTTTTAAAAAAAAAAAAAAGAGTTTTTTCCCCCACATTAAAAAATGGGAAACACTATTACAATGGAGGGAGTTAGGTCTCTGCATGATTCCACAATGGATGATTTAAAAATGAAACAATTAAATGAGGAGATATTAACTCAGCTGGGATTTATGTAATGTCAATTATAAACATTATCAGTTTGGTAATTGTTTAAAAGTTGGTTGATATGAGTGCCAAGATACAAGCCTTAGAAAAGATTACTAAAGAAAATAATGCAATTTTGACTGACTAGTTACAAGCCTTAGAAAAACTTACCCAAACAGATAATAGAGTTATTCAGAAGAAGACAAAAGGAATTTTAAAGGAGAACCAACCTCACCATTACATTATAAAGGTAAAATTAGAAAGGAACAGCGCAAGGTTATCAAAAAAAAAAAACAAAAAACCACCAACCTTAATTTATCCAGTCACCTTACAGGAACAACTGCCAAATGACAGCTTTCCCCAAGGCTATGTGAGAGCTGACTGGATTTCTATGGAAATGTTAAGATTTCAGGAGATTTAAGGAAGTGATGGTCTCATACGGTATATATTCACCTTTTGTGAGGTAGATGTTAAATTCATGGTCAACTAGTAATAGAATTGCCCCACAAGACTGGAAAAGACTTGGTTACAGCAGTATTGGAACCTGGTCCTCAATTACAGTGGAGGACCTAGTGGAAAGATAAGGCTAAGACCATTGAACAACAAAGTGGGGCTAGAGGTAAGGAAATTTCCCAAGACCAACTTCTTGGAAAGGGCGATTATACTGATGTACAAAGACAGTCTATATATGATGACCACACCTTGGCTCTATGCCATGCAGCAGCTTTGAATGTTGTAGAACAATCCTTTTCTATATGAATATGTATTACTCTCATTGGTTAATAAAAAGCTGACAGGCTGGTAGCTGGGCAGGAAGTATAGGCAGGACAGCCAGGCATAGAGAACTCTGGGAAGGAAAGCAGAGTCAGAGGAGATGCCAGCCAGCCACCAAACAAGCAAAAATTAGTAACAAGCCATGAGCCATGTGGCAAAGCATAAATAGAAATATGGGTTAATTTAAGTGTAAGAGTTGGCTAGTAAGAAGCCTGAGCTACCAGCTGAGCATTTATAACTCATACTCAGCCTGAGTCAGTTATTTGGGATCAGGCAGTCAGGACAGGAAGTGTCCATTTACAATGAATATTTTGCCTGCACATGTGGATGTGCACCACATGTGTGTCTGGTGCACAAGGAGGTCAAAAGAAGGTACTGACTGGATGCCCTGGAACTGGAGTTATAGACAGTTGTGAACTACCATATGGATGCTGGGAACCAAACCCAGGTCCTCTGTAAGAGCAACATGTGCTCTTAACTACTAAAACATCTCTCCAGCCCCTAAGTACTCCTTCTTTAAAAATGTATTAATTTATTTGTGGGATGAGTAGATGTGTGACATGGTGCACATGTGGAGGCCTGAGTTCAACTTGCAAAGATTGGTTCTTTCCTTCCACCACATGGATCCCACATACGTTCCAAGAATCAAGCTTGGCAGAAAGTTCCTTTACCCATCAACAGCCCACCTCCATTTGTAAAAATGGAAAACTGAGAAACTAACAGCTCCTCTGGAAGAACAGGAGATGCTTTTAATCTGCTAAGCCATCTCTCCAGGCCTGCATTCCAAGTTTTTAAAATTACTTTTTTCTTTCTTTTTTTGAAACAGGGTCTCACTCTATAGGCTTGAAACTCTGATCAGGCTGGCCTCAAACTGACATTCCTTCTGCCTCTGCCTCCTGATGGCTAGATTACAACAAGCAAGACCTACCACTCCTAGCTCTAAACTCAGTAATATATAATAAAAAGAACAGAGTTCTAGGGCTGGAGATATAGCTCACTGGCATATCTCCAGTGCATGTAAGGAATCCCCAGTATCAAAAAGAACAACAATAATAATCCTCAAGAGTCTCTTGTTGCCATAAAATTATTAATAAGGAAAAATAATGATATCTGAGTCCTCATTGCTAATGTGAGACAAATTTTTTAACAGACAACAGTTTCCCCTAAAACACCTGCCTATCTTTCAAAATCCCTCGGTATAGCAATTTTCCCAGCACTTATATACTTGAAAATAATAGACAAGTCATGGAAATGGAGCGATGGCTCAGTGGCTAAGAGTACTTCCTATTCTTTCAGAGGACCCAAGTTTAGCTTCCAACACTCACGTCAAATATCTCACAACCATCTAACTCCAGCTCTAAGCCATCCAATGTCCCCTCTGGCCTGTACAGACACTCACATATGTGACATACACACACACACACACACACACACACACACACACACACACACACACACAAATAAAAAGCTTACCCTGCACAAATGCAATCTTAAAATCAAAATTAACACATAAAAAACCATACTAAGAAATCCCTGAATAGAAGGCAAATGTTTGTGTTTAACAACCATAACCAGAAAAATAAGTTTAAAAAAAAAAGAGTCGAAATAGCTCTGCCAGCTAGACATGGTAGCACATGCCTATAATCCCAGCACTATGGAGACTGAAGCAGCTGGTTTGAAGGCAGCCTGAACTATACAGCAAGACCCTGCTGCAAAAAGCAAAACTGAAAACAATGACAAGATAGCTAGCTCGGACACTTTACAAAAATGAAAGAGCTTAAGGAGAGCGGGCATGTCAAGCAGATTATAGCTGCATATCCATGAACTGCTTGGAGACGAGTGTGAGAGTTCAGATTGTGGGGAGATTCTAGAGTGTATGTGTATATATAATGAGACGAGGACAAAATTGGGATTAGTACACAACTATAAACATAAAATTCATTTACATTTCATATAAACCTTAAACTTATAGACTTGATATCATAAGAAAAACTTTTAATTTCAGTATATCTGCCTTTTGACTGTAGTCTCTCTTGTGAGAGCAGTATGGAACTTTCCACTACGGCTATCACGTTAGTATTCCAGTTTCAGATTTGGGAGCATTTTGGAATTTGAAGTTAGGGATAATCAACTTGCATTTCTCAATAATGTACTACATTATATCTTGGTTTTTATCATTACTAATATTACACAAATGCTACAACACCCATGGCATTAGGTAGATCCTTTTATAACACAAGAAAGAAAATGACTGGTGAAAGTGTAAATTTAAAATTCTAAGCACTTTCGGCTTCAGACAGTTTCAGCCTTGACTGTGAGAATCTCTGAGATTTACAAGTTAAATGCAGCATAAGAATACCTTAGATATTGAAGGAAGAAGTAAAAATAAATATATTTATTATTCATCTACTATTTACAAAGCTAAAAAAGCCCCACATACACACACTTTAAAATACAAAGTAAGGGGGCTGGAGAGATGGCTCAGCAGTTAAGAGTACTGGCTGCTCTTGTTCAATTCCCAGCACCCACACAGTGGACCACAGCCACTTGTAACTTCTGTTCCAGGGGATCTGATACCCTATTCTGATCTCCACAGCGAGCAGACATACACACAAGGTAAAATAGTCATACAATAAAAGCTAAGTAAGGATATAAAATTTTAAAAAATAAATAAAAAACACAAAGTGAGCTGCGCATAGTGGCACACACATTAATCCCAATACTTGGGAGGTGGAGACAGGAAGACTAGGAGGTCAAGGGTTATCCTCTGCAACAAAGGAGCTTTCCAGGGGCTGGCAAGAGGGTTCAGTAGGTAAAGGTACTTGCTACCTACCAAACCTGATGCCTAAGTTTGACCTCTGAAATCCAAATGGTACAAGGAAAGGACTCCCAAAAGCTGTTCTCTAAACTCCACATGCACCAGTGGAATGAACATGCTCACACAAGTACACAATAAATACAGAGCTTAAAAAAAACTAACATGACTTTCAGGCTAGCCTAAACTACCTAAAATACGTCTCCAGAAAGAAAGGGGGTAAAATGCAAAGGATGGGGGATGTAGTTCAATAGTACAGCACTTGCTAGCACGAGCAAGGCAAGGGGGACAGAGAGGAGGGGAGGGGAAGAGACTTTAAAATGTGAAAATTTCCTTCACAAAATGAAGCATACTGTCTAGAAATACATATTTGAAGAAAGTTGGCTTATTGAGGGTCAACAAACTGAATACTTTCAAAGGTCTCAGAACAGCAGCAGCAGCAGCAACAACACACACACCACCACCACCACCACCACCACCACCACCACCACCACCACCACCACCACCACCACCACCAAAACAAAGATGGCTGATGTTTAAACAGATTGTTTAAATCTGTATGCACTGGCCTGTTTTCATGAGTATGTGCACATGTGTGCATGTACATGTGGAAGCCACAGATGGACGCTGGCATCTGCTTCAGTCACTCCCTAACTTATCCACAAGACACAGTTTCTCACTGAAGGACTCACTAAGTCTCACTCAGGGACTCAGCAACTCCAAGGATGCTCTTTTCTCTGCCCACTCAGAGCTGGGATCACAGGTGCCCAACACACTCAGCTGTTCTGGTTGGTTGCTTTTGTTATTGTTTTGTTTTTTCAGTAGGTGCTAGGGATCCAAACTAAGGTCCTAACGCTTACACAGCAAGTACTTTACCAACTGGGCCATCTCCCCAGCCTCCAAGAGTAGTTTTGTAAAAACCAAACATATCAAAGTAAATCAAAGAATAAATTTTCAGTTCACAATGTCCTTACTACACTCTGTCCTGCTGACCTTAAAATCCTATTCATCCTTAAACATTCAAGTTTTCAATATTTAATGCCCTTATCATCAGAATTTTCTGCCATTCTTTCTGCCTCATCAAGCCATCATTAAACTTTAAAGAGACCCAATAATATTTCCTGAGTGTAATTATTCAAATATAAGCAGTCTCATATCTATATTAATAAACACACAGAAGCAGATGACTTAAAATTTGTTATAAAAAGTGAGCAGGCACGGTGGCACACACTTGTAATCTCAACACTACAGGAGGCACAGGTAGAAGGATCATCCTAAATTCAGCACACTTTGTAGCTCTACAAAGCAAGAAAAAAAAAGTTTTACTTTTTCCTATCTTAATGTTTCTATGTTTTCCTCACTATTACCCAGTAAATGAACATCTAAAATTGTTAAAAACTAAATTTCTTTTTTAGGTTTTTTTGTTGTTGTTGTTTTGATTTTGTTTTTTTTTTGTTTGTTTTTTTTTTGTTTTTTTTTGTTTTTGTTTTTTGGTTTTTCAAGACAGGGTTTCTCTGTATAGTTTTGGTGCCTGTCCTTGATCTCGCTCTGTAGACCAAACTGGCCTCAAACTCACAGAGATCCACCTGGCTCTGCCTCCCGAGTGCTGGGATTAAAGGCATGTGCCACCACCGCCCGGCGAAAATTTGCTTCTGTATCAGCCACAACTATGTTCTGAGCTACTCAGAAAGGTGAGGCAAAAAGATGACTTGAGCCTGAGATGCACACCAGCCTAGGTAACATGAAACTCTGTTAGGAGCAGGTAAGGGAATGTGGCCTTGTTTTAAAAAATTGCAGTTTATAGCCGAGCGGTGGCGGCGGCGCACGCCTTTAATCCCAGCACTCGGGAGGCAGAGCCAGGCGGATCTCTGTGAGTTCGAGGCCAGCCTGGGCTACCAAGTGAGTTCCAGGAAAGGCGCAAAGCTACACAGAGAAACCCTGTCTCAAAAAAAAAAAAAAAAAAAAAAATTGCAGTTTATACTATAAAAGACAAGTACAACACATTTCCTTAGTCCTATGTTCTAATCTAAACATGGTGTCACTTTGGGGCTTAAGGGACTGAAGAAAAGAGACTCAGGGACAGGATGGCTTAGCTGTTAAGCAGGCATACTGTTCTTGTAGAGGACCTGAACTCAGTTACCAATACCTACATCAGGAGGCCATGACCACCTGTCACTCCAGCTCCAAGAGATCCAACTCCCTCTTATGGGTACCCATGCACACTTATTATATACATACAGACACATACATACACACATAAAGATAAATCTTTTAAAAATCCTGTAGAATTTCCACCTTCATGCTTTAATGTTTCTCAGAACAGCCTTCCCACTGGTCTTTAATACTTCAGTCATTAACCCCAAATTATTCTGCACAGTACTGAAAGAACAATTAATCTTTCTAGAAAAAAAAACAACAAAAAAAACACCACATAACTTTTTTTTTTGGGGGGGGGGGGGCTGCTTCTTAACTGTTTTGCAGATTGAATTCAACCTGATTCTAAACACATACTTCATAAATCAACTCTACTTTACTTATACAAAAAAATCTGTTACAATCCAAATTAACTTTCTTCCAGAAAAATCAGACTTCTTACATCCCCCTCACATCATGCTGATCCCTATCACCAAGTGTTCGCTCATGCTTCCATCCCCCACATGGAATGTATGGAATGTTCTTCTGGAGATGCTCTGAAGATACAAAGAGTTCATATTCTTTATTTAAGTCCCACTTTCTTCACGAAGCTCTCTCCTACAACTCTGATGTGAAGACAATGGACTCAATTTTATGTATTATATACATTATTTCAATACTGCTCTGGACAGTGCTGTTTATACTATTATACTCTTGTCAAGATAAATGCAAACTGTTACTTTCTAGCATGTAGGTCTATAACATGAACTCAACTATCTGAAAAGCTGACAGCATGATTCTGATTAAAATTCAAAGTGTTTTTATTATGTCAAAAGAGTTCTAGTACAAAAGAATATAACACGATGACTAGGATTTGATTCAAAGTGGTGCAGTATGAAGAGAATTAGGAAGAAAGGTAAAGTGAGTGGGGCAGAGATGAAACCAAACTGACTGAGCTGATCATCTTTGAGGCTCAGAGACAGCTACACCACAGTCATAGTTCATTCCTATTTGCTGAAATTTTTTTCACAAAGTTTCATTTTTATAGCTGAATGCTAGAATACTTTCCTAGCACATATAAGTTCTAAATTCAAATCCCAGCTGCCCACCTTCCATTAAAAAAATTAAAAATAATAATCATCATCATCTCTTATCTTCATTTTAAATAATATGGTTACTGCTGTTGTGGATCACTGGTACATCAAAATGGGTCTGGGGCAAACAAAAGGTTTGGTTTGGTTTTTGGAAATAAGGTCTCTCTATGGAAGCCCAAGTCAGCCTCCAAGTACTGACACTGCAGGTCTACACCACCATGCCT